>NC_090727.1:137020476-137271528 GCF_036898095.1 Palaemon carinicauda | reverse complement strand
AGTTCTTAATTTACATATAGGTAACATGGTTGGTTTTGAAATTTTAAATATTTATACACCAAAAGAGATCAATTACTGACTTGCATTCCTGTTACCAGTATGAGATGTAATTTTTTTTTTTTTTACAGTATATCCTAAGCATGGCATTGTTATACTTTTATTATGCAAATATTGAAATTACTTATGAGAATTAATATCTAGATATTGAAATTGCATATGCAAAGATGTAGGATCCTTTCAAATTACAGATGTAGAAATTGTATAATCTATCACCAGTAATTTAAAATTTCTCATCTATGAAATACAAATATTTTTAAATGCTAGTACATTCTCTAAAAGATATGACTTACTGTAATCACTTGCTGTTTATTTTCCCTGTCTTATAAACAATCATACTGATTTTTATTTATTTTTTGACTTACAGAAGGACCTGAAAACCTTGGTGACGTTAGATCTGTTCAACTGTGAAGTATTTATGCAAGAAAATTACAGAGAGAAAGTATTTGCCCTTATCCCCTCACTTGTTTATTTAGATGGGTAAGTACGATGTCATCTGTTTGTAACTGGTTGAATTTCCAATTTATTCCTATGTGAAATAAAAACCATCACCCTTTAGGTAGGGAATATATTTTCATCGTGAGCTGGATGGCCGATGAATTGTTTTAACCCCTTCACTACGATCATGTCGTTATACGTCAAAAACATGGCTGGTGATACAGACGATGACGTCTTGATACGTCATTTGCAAATATAAACCATATGGAGGTTAAAAATTACTCGTATATAACTCGTGTATCCTACAAAAGTGTATAGCACATAGTTTCTCTCTCTCTCTCTCTCTCTCTCTCTCTCTCTCTCTCTCTCTCTCTCTCTCTCTCTCTCTCTCAATGGAGAAGCTTCATAGTGGGGAGCTGTTACAAGCTGAGTACCTCAAGGATCTGTCCTTGGCCCATTGCTATTTCTGATCTACATTAACAGCATAGAATTGGGATTGACTAGTAGAATAGCTAAATTTGCCGACGATACTAAAGTATGTATAAATGCTACTAACTAGGAAGAGGTAGAAGCCTTAAGTGAGGATCTAGTGAAGCTAGGAAAATGGTCTAGAAAATGGCAAATGCCTTTCAACAATGGGAAATGTGAAGTCATGCACATAGGTTATAGGCTTCCAGCCGATGTAATAAACAGTAACACAGTAAACAAGTTCAAGAATAAGTTAGACAAAATCACAACGACTAAATGCTTAAACTAAATCTCTCTACCAAAGAGCGAATGGGGTCTCTGTGGATGGACTAAAGTCTTTGAGACATCCAGAATCCTTGTAACACTCTCTCTCTCTCTCTCTCTCTCTCTCTCTCTCGTGTGTGCGCACTTGTGAGGGGCGGGTGCTTCCCCCACCTCCCATCAGAAACTACCAACACGTATCATAAGAATTCTAACTGTTGAATTCCAGTCAAGTTGATATACTTCTATTAGAGGTCTCAGATTTATATAATTATGGATAATACAAATTACTTTAAAATTCTGTGATATTTCATATAAATCTTTTTGTATAAAAGCGCTAATCTAATGAATATATAGTCTTTCTAAAGATAGTATGACTAACCAGTTTTCTTGGTCTTTTATTACAGGTTTGACAAAGAAGATAACAGTGAAGAGGAGGAGGATGGTGAGTGCTTAGTTTTCAGTAGCTATAGATTTTATTTGTAGGGATAGATAAAACTCAATATTTCTTATAACTTTCGGTTAAACTACAGATAAAGTAATTTTGAGGAAAGGAAAATTTAATTTTAGTAGATGTGTGATTTCCAAGGACTTTCCTGTTGAAGGCTAGGACAGGGAATCCAATACGATCTGATTACCAAGAAATATTGTTCCCCTGCTGTAAGGTCAATGTATCAATTTTCTAAGCATAGACTCTGTGTGTATAGGCAAAACCTGCAATTTCAGGCTCATTTAAACTTGTCACAGCTTCTTGGTAGCTGAACATTGGTCTGCCATGAGGAATGTCATGCGCAGTGTCTCAGAAAAGAATCATGGTTTAGTTAGCGCCAGCGTTCCTATGTCATAACTTCCATTCACGATCAGGGGTACTAGAATATGAAGATATGGAGGAGAGGAGGGAGGGTTTTGGAGACCATACAGCACCTCTAAAAATAATTATATTTTGGGTACTAATGATACTTTCATCATTCCCATTTGATTTTTTCAAGCAACTTTAGTCCAATTCTGGGCTCCAAGTATTCAGAAAGATATAGATATACTGGAAGCAGTAAAAACTAGTTCTGATACTAAGGCAACTTGGATATAGACGGAGGATGAAACGTATGAACTTATTTGATCTAAAAACTTGACGACTAATGGGACAGTTCATAGATTCATTCAAAATTCTTAAATGGATAACAAATATAGTTTACAATAATCTCTTCACGTTTAGCACAAATCAGTCCAGAGGTAACTGATACAAACTCGAATTAAAAAGATACAACACCACTCAATGTGTCAAATATTTTACTTATAAAATAGCAAATTGTGAAAAACTACTAGTTATTACAATTTTAAATTTTAACACCAGGAACAGCTTTTGGGCTAGCCCATGAGAATAATAATGGGGTTAGATAGCCAGTACTGTACAGTATTAATCAGGGATACTTTTTTATTTTTTTTTTATTTTAAATTGGACTATCTGCATCATTATATAATTTTCTGATTTGAGGAGCGCTTAACTAGTTTTCTCAATTCAAGTAATATATGACAGATACCAAATTAGGCCTGTAAAATTTAATGCTAGTTATCAGCCGTTATAACTTTTTTCAAGTTCCGTTGTTTATTTGTTTAAATTTCCTCTCTAGGCGAAGAAGAAGAAGAAGGTGTTTTGGAATATGATAATGATCAAGAGGAGGACATTGGAGAAGAGGAGGAGGATGTTGATGATATAAACGAAGAAGAAGTGGAGGAAGAAGAGGAAGAAGATGACGATGAAGAAGATGTGCCTCTTGATGCCCTGTACAAAGATTACAATCCTGTAAGTTAGCTGGTGATACTTTCATATGTTGCACGCTTCATTATTGCACTGTATAATGTTCTCCCCTCTGAGTGTAGAGAATACCTAAGATATTAGAAGGAAAAAGGGATGCCTTAAATGCTTTGTCCAGTAAGGAAATTTCAGTCTTGAATTTTGATCACCTTCGAGGAAATTCTATTACACTATGCTGGACATCAAGTAAGTCCTGATATAATTTAGAAAGGCGAGAGTTTTTGTGGTTTACATAATTATTCCTCCTAAGGTTCCAACATGTATACCATACTATCCAACATTGAATAAAGCAAATTTCATAACTTCATTCCAGATTTTTTCTTATCTGCTAACTATATTGGAGGTTGAGTACGTTCACGGTAATTAAACAGAACTGTCTCACATCTTTGATGACTATTGTGTTTACAACTTGTTAAAGCCATTTCAGTCAAGTGTATGAAGTTTTGGATGCAAAAAAAAAGTATCTCTGGCTTGAAAAGTTTTGAAGACTGAAATTTCATAGTAATACTGTATTTAATTAACCCTTAAAATTTCAGAGTGGTGATGATGATTATGAGGCTGTTGAAGGAGAGGAAGATGATGATGAACTAGTTGAAGAGGAAGAGGAGGAAGGTAAGACTCATTTTGATATCCAGTATTACATATATTGAACTTTTTCACTTGGAACACCATTTTATATGCTAGGTTTACCATCCATGGACACTTTATAAGGGACTTGTACCTCTGATGCTATATATCCCCTGTTTGTCTGTCTACTATACTTAAAAGATTACTTAGGAAAATTGTTCTAAAATCTTTGAAGGCAAGGTGTTCAGACATCATCTGTATCATCTATAGGAGTGAAACTAACTGGGATTCATGTGCTATTCATTCTAAGAATGAAAATCTTTGACCAAAATACATATAAAATTAAAGAAAAGTTTTACCATGTCATATGTGAAACCATTTGTTCCAATAGGAAAGAGACAAATGAGTAAACAAGTGTCCCTTCCAACCCACTGCCATTTTTATAATTGTTTCTATGATCGTAGCTTCAACCACAAGGAAATATGTTGCTCCAATTTTCTTTACTTTTAAGTAGTTTAATGCTTACTTCCTCAAGGAATTTTATATATGTCTTCCAAATTTGTAAAGCCTAGTTGTTCCTACACGGATACAAACCTTCGTCCTTTAAGGGTTATAACTCGGCCCCATTAAAACAATGTTATTTCTGGGGTTAGTTCAAACCCCTACGTTTTTGTAACATATATTTTTGTTTTACTTAAAAACTATTGAAAAGACTATTTTATCCTCTAAATTTGTCTAAAAGTTGTCTATCTATTTATATATCTATCCCCAATTTTGGTGGGGGATTAGGTACCAAAAATAAAGGAGGACTTTTTGCTCCTCCCAGCCTGACGAAGGATTCAGCTGAGTTTGTTTGGTACTGCTAGGGTGCCACAGCCCACGCTCAACCATTATCCACCACAAATGAAGCTTCTATGCGGAATATCCTACTGCCGCTACCTCAGCAGTCACCAAGGCGACCAGAGGAAGCACCAGTGCCTATTGGAAGTGCATCACAATCGCTCGCCATTTATCCCTATTTCTAGCACACACTTTTGCCTCTGTGACATCAATCCTCTTATCACCTAGAGCTTTCTTCACTCCATTCATCCACCCAAACCTTTTCCTTCCTCTTGTACTTCTCCCATCAACTTCTTCAGCAGATAGTTATTTTCCATTCTCGTTACATAGCCAAACCACCTCATCACTTATTCACTCTAGCTGCTAATTAATTTCTAATACTGTACCCATTCTCACCCTTACTTATTTTGTTCCTAACCCTATCTAATCGAGATACACCAGCCATACTCCTCAGACACTTCATCTGGAATACATTCAATTTCTGTCTCTCCGTCACTTTCATTCCCTACAACTCCAATCCATGCATCTCAGTTGGTACAATCACTTTCTCTTACAAAAGTCTCTACATTCATTCCTAACCCTCTATTGTTTACCACTCCCTTCACTACCCCAAAGACTTTATATCTTTCATTCACTCTGACATATATCTGCTTCCACTCCACCATTTGCTGCAACAATAGACCCCATTTACTTAAACTGATCTACTTCCTCCAGTAACTCTCCATTCAATATGGCATTCAATTTAGCACCACCCTCCCTTCTAATGCATCTCATAACCTTACTCTTATCCACGTTAACTCTCGACTTCCTTCTCTCACACACCCTTCCAATCTGTCACTAATCGACACAGCTTCTCCTCCGAGTCTGCAACCAATACAGTATCATCTGCAAACAACAACTGATTCACCTTTCACTCATGATCACTCTCATCCATCAGTTTGCATCCTCGATCAAGCACTCGAGCATTTGCCTCCCTTCCATCTTCATTAACAAACAAATTGAACAACCATGGCAACATCACACTCTCACTTCATTTCCTATCCTAACACATGCTTTACTGCCTGTAGAGAGAGTAAGGAAGGCTGGCGCAAGAATTGAAGAGACAGTGAAAGATGGAAATGGAAGGTTGTTAAAAGGAGAGGAGGCAAGGAAAAGGTGGGCGGAATATTTTGAAAGTTTGCTGAATGTTGAGGATAATAGGGAGGCAGATATAATTGCTGTTCCAGGTGTTGAGGTGCCAGTGATGGGAGATGAGAATGAGAGAGAGATTACAATAGAGGAAGTGAGGAGAGTTTTAGATGAAACGAGAGTAGGAAAAGCATCTGGTATGGATGGTGTGAAAGCTGAGATGTTGAAGGAAGGGGGTGTGACTGTACTTGAATGGTTGGTGAGATTGTTTAATATGTGTTTTGTGTTGTCAATGGTACCAGTAGATTGGGTTTGTGCATGTATTGTACCACTATATAAGGGTAAGGGAGATGTGCATGAGTGTTGTAATTCAAGAGGTATTAGTTTGTTGAGTGTAGTTGGAAAAGTGTATGGTAGAGTATTGATTAATAGGATTAAGGATAAAACAGAATGCAATCTTGGAAGTACAGAGTGGTTTTAGAAGAGGTAGGGGTTGTATGAATCAGATTTTTACAGTTAGGCAGATATGCGAGAAATATTTAGCAAAAGGTAAGGAGGTGTATGTTGCGTTTATGGATCTGGAGAAAGCATATGATAGAGTTGATAGGGAAGCAATGTGGAATGTGATGAGGTTATATGGAGTTGGTGGAAGGTTGTTGCAAGCAGTGAAAAGTTTCTACAAAGGTAGTAAAGCATGTGTTAGAATAGGAAATGAAGTGAGCGATTGGTTTCCGGTGAGAGTGGGGCTGAGACAGGGATGTATGATGTCGCCGTGGTTGTTTAACTTGTATGTTGATGGAGTGGTGAGAGAGGTGAATGCTCGAGTGCTTGGACGAGGATTAAAACTGGTAGGCGAGAATGATCATGAATGGGAGGTAAATCAGTTGTTGTTTGCGGATGATACTGTACTGGTAGCAGACACAGAAGAGAAGCTTGACCGACTAGTGACAGAATTTGGAAGGGTGTGTGAGAGAAGGAAGTTGAGAGTTAATGTGAGTAAGAGTAAGGTTAAGAGATGTACGAGAAGGTAAGGTGGTGCAAGGTTGAATGTCATGTTGAATGGAGAGTTACTTGAGGAGGTGGATCAATTTAAGTACTTGGGGTCTGTTGTTGCAGCAAATGGTGGAGTGGAAGCAGATGTACGTCAGAGGGTGAATGAAGGTTGCAAAGTGTTGGGGGCAGTTAAGGGAGTAGTAAAAAATAGAGGGTTGGGCATGAATGTAAAGAGAGTTCTATATGAGAAAGTGATTGTACCAACTGTGATGTATGGATCGGACTTGTGGGGAAATATAGTGATGGAGAGACAGAAATTGAATGTGTTTGAGATGAAGTGTCTAAGGAGTATGGCTGGTGTATCTCGAGTAGATAGGGTTAGGAACGAAGTGGTGAGGGTGAGAACGGGTGTAAGAAATGAGTTAGCGGCTAGAGTGGATATGAATGTGTTGAGGTGGTTTGGCCATGTTGAGAGAATGGAAAATGGCTGTCTGCTAAAGAAGGTGATGAATGCAAGAGTTGATGGGAGAAGTACAAGAGGAAGGCCAAGGTTTGGGTGGATGGATGGTGTGAAGAAAGCTCTGGGTGATAGGAGGATAGATGTGAGAGAGGCAAGAGAGCGTGCTAGAAATAGGAATGAATGGCGAGCGATTGTGACGCAGTTCCGGTAGGCCCTGCTGCTTCCTCCGGTGCCTTAGATGACCGCGGAGGTAGCAGCAGTAGGGGATTCAATGTTATGAAGCTTCATCTGTGGTGGATAATGTGGGAGGTTGGGCTGTGGCACCCTAGCAGTACCAACTGAACTCGGCTGGGTCCCTGGTTATGCTGGAGGAACGTAGAGTGTAGAGGTTCCCCTTCTTTGTTTTTGTTTTGTTTCATTGTTGATGTCGGCTACTGGGGGAAGTGCCTTTGGTATATGATGATGATGATAAATTCTTGCTTGCAATAACCTTCTACCAATTCCATATAACCTCATCACATTCCACATGGCTTCCCTATCAACTACACCAAAATATTTCTTGCATATTGGCCTAACTCTAAGAATCTGATCCATTCATCCCCTACCTCTTCTAAAACCATCCTGCACTTCTAAGATTGCATCCTGTGTTTCATCCTTATTACTTTTAATTGACACTACCATACACTTTTCCAACCACACCCTAGAATTACTACACTTACCTTTGTATAGCGGAATAATACATGGGCACACCTAGTCCATTTACAATATATAACGTGTATTAAACAATCTCACCATCCATTCAAGTACAGTCATACCCCCTTCCTTTAACAAGTTATATTTTGGAAGTGTATCTCTATGGTTTCTTTCACACAAAGCAGAATATTGAATGTATCCTAGTCTTTTGAAAGAACTTGTTAAGTGGTCAAGTATTGAAAGTAGGTTTGTTCCCATACTAACAAACCTTTCGTTATTTATGTGGATTATCTTTCTGCGTACAGTATGGTTCCGAATTATGCGATTCCCTATTTATGCTGTCACTAGTTTTCAAAAATAAATTTTCTATATCTGTGAAGCTGCTCAAAGTCTGCGAGTGAAGCCCTACAAAATGTATCAAATTTATTGTCTTTTCAAGTACAGTATATTGGTACTGTTAATAAATGTTACCAAACGATATTGACCTTAAATTTTGTTAACATAATTTCATAATTGTGATAGCCTATCTAAGGGAAAATTCCATATCAACTATGAAATCAATTTTAACTATGCGAGTGCAGCTGACAAAATGTAAACAGAATTATGGTTATGTTCTCGTCAATCTTTATCTTTGCCTAACCTTTCGATAATTTTAATGGTAGTGTTAATGATGGCATATTAAGCATTTATTTTTGTTTAGTACAGTCTATATAAAAGCTTTATTTTTCCCTGTGGGTGTTCAGGGTTTTTACACGTAAGCTGGGTTCGTTTATCGACAGTGAATAGTCTAAATTTTGGTAGCGAGTCGGCAGTATTGTGTCATATTTTAAACACTATAGATTTGTTTTACAAAGATTTGTTTTATATACTACACGGTATAATTATAAAAACCTTGAGATTGATTTGATACCAGAAAAAATCTCTCTCTCTCTCTCTCTCTCTCTCTCTCTCTCTCTCTCTCTCTCTCTCTCTCTCTCTCTCTCTCTCTCTCTCTCTCTCTGTTTTTATCATTTGTTTCAATGCGTTCGTTTGTTCATTATGAATAATCAACGATAGAGTGTCCAGTAAACAAATGTAAGATTTTTGTTTTAAGTGGCGTCTTTAGGAAAAACATATAAATCGCATTCATTCCATTTATTTCGAAGTTCTAAGAAAAATTAAGAAAAACAACATTGGTAAACACAAAATTATCATATAATCAATACTTGGTAAGATAGCTGTTGCTGCAAAAAGTAACCTAAAGACGTGTAAAGGCGTTCGTTTCTTCGCTATTATCAGAGATGAACGTGAACAAAACAACGGATTACAATTTTGATGGTGTGTTTTTTGGCGTGGTTAGGAAACGCATGATATAAAATCGCCTCTATTTTGTTAATTTTGGATTTTCAACGATACAACAAAAGCTAGTCTATACAGTGATGGTTTTGCTATTCACCAGTAGTCTTATACAACAGATATGACTTGAACTTATTAAAATTACTTCTAATTTAGGTCGTGTTATAAGAGGAAATATACGTTATTTACACCCTTCCTGCGTGTAATTTTAACCTTTTTTAAGTTATTAAAACTTTAGAACATTTTAAACGTTTTATCTATTTGTAAGAGCAATTTTATATTAGAAAAAATACAGAATATTATATAGAAAGAAAAGGAAATGGGTGGTAAACGCATTTGAATTGGCAAATTTTTATTTGCCATTGCCCTAATGGAATTATTCCTGTTATGTATCGAAATATGCAATTTTCCATTTATGCAGGGCCATTTATCGACCAAAGTCTCGCATAATTCGGGACCCTACTGTAGCTGGGAGGTAACCATTAGACTTAGTCAATTGCGAGGTGGCAACCCTGCCTAACCGCTTGAACGGGTTGGCTGGGGGGGTACCCAGCCGCCTCTATATATGCTCTCACAGTAGTGAGAGACGTCACTTTTTCCTTTTTCAGCTGTGCGTGTTCTCTCTACGATCGCCTTCATGCAAACATGTCCAAGGCGCGAGGATGCTGCGTGCGGTACTTTAATGTCTTCGTTGGAGACCGACCCGCATTCCTTGTGTCCTTCGCGCAGAAGGCATCGCTGCGAGCAGGGTTCACCCTGCACAGAGTGTAGGGAGTGGCCTGCCTCCCAATGGGAGAGATTTGGGCGACATAGGAAGAAGGAGATGAAGTGCGATCTTTTTCCCTCGGGGGCGAGGAAAGCGTCTTCTTCTTATTCACGCACCTTCTTTCTGAAGCTCCTTCTCGCTCGCGGTCTTCCAAGGTACGATCAAGTAGGAGAGCAGACCGACTAACACTTTTCTAACCCCGGGGTACCGGGGGGTTTGTTGCTTCCCCTAGAGGAGCAACTTCTCCTCCGGCCACTGGCGACCCATTCTCCCTTTCAGATTTGCTGCAAGTGTGGTCGTCCTTAGGGATTTCGGGACCCCCTTCGAAGGAGGAGCTGCTGCGCCGCCTTCAGCTTCGTGCCAGGACAGACCCTTCTCCGGAGCCGACGACATCTCATGCTCTGGAATTGTGCGAGGTCCATCTTTCGTCTTCTCCTGGCCCTTCCACGTATGGACAAGGTGATCGTTCGCGTTCACCTCTCCAACGATGAACCCCCTCCATCCTGAGACCTCATCGTCCCCTAAACTTCATCCATCCCTTTGTTTCTCCCCACAGGAACCTGCATGTTGCAGGTGTAGATCTTCAGGGGACCAGCAGCGCTAAAGGATGAGCATTGTCATCGCCTCGCTGTTCTTGACACACTTCCCCTGATTGCCTCTCGCGACAATTGGAATATCTTGCGAATCGTAGGTCATCACGATCTAAGTGCTCTCCTTCTAGAAGCCGCTCAGCTCTGGAACCTCGCACTCACGATCTCAACGCTCTCCTCGGAGGCGTTCCTCTTCACGAGCAAAGTCTAGAGCTAGGTCCAGACGCATGTGGTCTAGATCACGAGAACGGTGTTTGCACTCGTTAGGACGACGCTCCCATTTACGAGGGCGGCGTTCACGCTCACGAGGGTACCTTTCACATTTGCGAGATAGGCATTCGCGATGTTCATGCCGTTCTCGAACGAGAGCTAGACACTCCCGTTCATGATCATGAACCGCGCTTTCGCAATCAAGGTCTAGGCATTCCTTGTCGGGAGGTAGAGGTAGGCTTACGCGCAGTCCATCAGCACGTCGCCCCTCACCCAGACCTTCTTCCAAACGACCTCGGACCAAACCTGATGATGAGAATGACCATTCCTCAATCAGGCGTCCAGTTAAACCTCCAGTGCCTACGCGACACTTGGAAATGCATCCCAGTGTGACACGATCTCCAACTAGTGAGTCCCTACTCAGAGGCCTTCTCTGGCGACGGATGTAGGTGCTTCTCTGGGGCAGCAGGAAGACTAGACCTTCCTTTTCCTGTGTGGCTCCTAGTGCTCCTGTTGCAAGCACTTCTGCTTGTAAATAGTGTCCGTTGACACGTGAAACTCGCAATTTTGAGTGTGAATCTCACGATTTCACAAGCAAATCTGCGATTTCCGCGAGAAATTCACAAGCAGATATGTCGGACCCGCAAGAAAGTGCGGTACCAACACCTTCGCCTCTACTATCAGCGTCTTCCACATCCAGCAGAAGACCGACACCCTTTCCAGTGGGGTTCAAGGAGCATCTTAATAGGTTTGCGGATGTACCTATTAGTCCAGACCTACCTTTGCGTCCGAAGGAACTTGTTACTCTGCCTCAGACGTTATCACCTCTGTCGACTGGAGCTCCTAGAGTTCCACCCAAAGGAGACACTCCTAAGGAATTCCAGGGTTTACCTCGAGGATCAAAGCTTCCTGCATGGGTGAATACATTCATATCCACCCTCCTGAAGACTGAATGTGGCTCCTCCACCGTCGCAACCTCCGACTTTTCCAGTAAAGGCAACCCCTAGGATCCCCCTGGAACCCTCATCAAGTTCGTTAGTTGGGAGTCAGGACCCTAGAAGGAAGTGGACAGCAGACAAAGTGCACAGATCACCTCCACCCCGATCCCGTGCTGAAGGGCCTATTCCATCTGACTCTTATATGGCCAACTTACCCTTTATGCCAGTGAAGGTAAAGGAGGTCATTGCTAAGAGACAGAAGAGGAGGATGAGAGGCATAACACCACCTCACGCCGACGTAATCCATCCTAGGGAGATCACGATCCATCCCTTCAACCTTCAAGAAACTGAGGTAGTACCTCCAAACCAACGTCCGTTTTCTATCTAATTTTTCTTCCTCTTGTTTTGTTAAAGTTTATATACTTTATATAGGAGATATTTATTGTAATGTTACTCTTCTTCAAATATTTTATTTTCCTTATTTCTTTTCCTCACTTAGCTATTTTCCCTGTTGGAGCCCCTGGGCTTATAGCATCCTGCTTTTCTAACTAGGGTTGTAGCTTAGCAAGTAATAATAATAATATAAACATTTCAAGTCATTTGATCAAAATCTTTTTGATTTATTAGCAAAAATATGATTTAAAAAAAAATTTAGGTACATTTTTTTTCTCTTAATATGACACGAATTGTATTGCAAATCATACCATCAAAACTTCCTTAGAAATTGAGTAATTCTGTGTGACAGATTTTGGATTTTCCTTTTTTTTTTTTTTAAAGGAATTTTTTCTTAACTTTCTTCATCTAAATGTAAAATAATCATGAAAAAAAGAGAAGGCAAATCAGAATTCTGTTACACAAAATTGTGTGATTTTTATTCCTCTTTTCATTGATATCTTTCTCTCTAATAAAGGGATTTTGACGAAGGAAAAATCTATTTCTGGGGAGAGACCTGTGGCGCCCGGTGAAAAGAGTCCTTCTTGTATATCTTTTCTGATAAAACCTTCCAATTATACCAGAGAAAGATAAAAGCATGGAATGCTGAGGTTACAACCCTCGCGCGAGCACCTTTTGGGTGTCGTGTATAAAGCAAAGGCGCGTGAAATCCACTATTCACAGGTTGTCTTCCATTTAGTTAATTCCTTCGTCAAAGGGATGGGCCGATACAAAGGCCCTAGCCAACCCCCAGCGCCACACCACCCACGCCACGACGCGAGCGCCATCTGAACAACATCCTTCTGTATTGGCCATGATGGCTTGGAAAGGAAAGGGTGGGATCGTGTAAAATAAAGGGGAAGGGTTTCACCGGGTGCCACAGGTCTCTCCCCAGAAATAGATTTTTCCTTCGTCAAAATCCCTTTTCTGGGTAGACCTGTGGCGCCCGGTGAAAATGTACCAGAGAATGCCTTCCAAGCCCAACAATAACTACTAATTTAATAAGGGGAGAGAAACAACACCATATAAAGAAAATCATATATAATTAAGGTAAGTAGGCATAAAACATAAACTAGCCACAGGGCATAGTTAGAGTAAGGTTAAACAAACATGATAACAGGGAAGCCTCCGAGTATCAGAGGAAAACATGCAACAAAACTGACATGGCTAAGAATATCCCAACCTTATAACAACGGTAAACAATAATAGTTACAATCATATTAACCTAATATGTAATAAACTTAGGGCTAACGAACCACCAAGGAAGCGGCGTCGTGGTGCGAGTGGCGGGTAGGAGGGAGAAGAGAAGAGATGGATGAAAGGAAGAACAAAAGATCAATGGTGAGAGATAAGGCTCCCAGCTGCAACCGTTGGGTATTTAAGAGCCTGTAAGTTCTTTAGATAGTGGCGTTTGAAGACCATAGGAGATTTCCAACCCGTGTACTTCTTAAGGTCATCAAAGTCCATATTCTGGAAATAGTTGATGGAGGTAGCTACCGACCGGATATCATGAGCATGGGGAAATGATCCCGGATTGGCTTGTTTAATGAAGTATAGGATCTGTTGCTTAATGCCACATATGGAAATGGTACCTCCTTGTTCTCTGATAAACAAGGGGCCAGACGATCGGGTAGCAGTCCTGGCTAAAAAGGCCCTGAGAGTGGTGACCGGACATAGAGAAGTATCTTGGAGAAGAGGAATAATCTTCCAAGGGGACCACCTATTTTGGGGGTCCTCGTTCTTAGCTAGGAACGCCCTGTCTGGTGAAAGATTGGGCTGTGTACCAGGGGGAGCAGCGAGGTAGACTACCTGCTGAAGAGGCGCCTGTTGTCGAGAAGTCGAGGCCGCGGAAGACTGTGGGGACGAGGTACCCCGGGCCGCCTTGTAAGGACTAAACCTCTGCTTCTTCTTGAAGAAGTGTGTCTCTGGGGTTCGAACCTCTTTTTGGCTGAGAGACCCCACCTTACCTGCAAATTCTGGTTTGCCCTCGCTGCGTCCTGAAGAACCTTATCCACCTCTGTCTGAGGGAAGAGGGTCTTACCCCAGCAGGAGGACGCTATCAGTCTGTTCGGCTCATGCCTGATGGTGGCCTCCGACAGAACGAACTTCCTGCAACTAACCCGAGCTGACCAGAAATCATGGAGGTCTATTTGGTAGGATAGCAGCTGGTTCTTTGTGGCGACTCTGAACAGCGTTTCCTCTGGGTAAAGAGATGCTAGGGACTCCATGGAGGTGATGGATTGGAGGGACCTAGCAAGTCTAGTACGGGTCTCGAACTCAGTTTTGAGAAGACTCTCTATTAATCTGGGAAGCTTCTCAGAGAAAAGAGTAGAGGCACAGTCCGGGTCTAGTTTCCCCACCGTGAAGGTAGAAGCCGCAGCATCCCAGGCTGCCGAGGTACCCGGAATAAGCAAAGAGGTGGGGTCCGTCTCCTTGAGAGCCGGCATGGAAGAGCCTTCCTTGATGGCCTGTATAGTCAGCTCTGTGACTTTGTCTATGAGCGGCAAAGAGATGGAGGCCGCTGTCGTAAAAATAGTGTAGGCACCTTTGTGTGGGGTGAGCTTGGAGTTAATACACCCCCACTCTGATAGTGTTCTGGCCCAGATAGCCTGGGCCTGCTCTTTTGGAAATATGACCGTTTCCTTCGGTACCTTGTCCATACGGACCAATGCATGTTCCTTTAACCGTACAAAACCATTGAACGGGAATGCTAGGCCCGGGGGATAGAACTCCAGGTCCTCTAGAGGGCGGGTGCCTATGCCCTCCAGAGTTAGGGAACCATCTACGAATGGAGAAGCAAGGCAAACCGCCAAGGATTGTCTTTATCGAAGGGCGGCAGCTTCGATGCGTCTGGAGCAGAAGGGGGAGGAAACTGAGTTCCGGCGCGGATCAAAGTAGCCATCATATCCTTAATCTCTGTTATTGCACCAGAGTGATGTTGAACTTGATCTCTGACCAATCCTTTGATCAGTTGGATGGGGAGGAGATCAGCCCAGGGTACCTGAAAGCCATCCGTTGGTTTTTTCTTGGATTTGGTAGACTTAGACTTCTTAGGAGTAGTGGTTTTACGAGGAGCAATATGAATATCAGGAGCTGTCGAGGGACCGGGGACCGGTGACGTTGATACTGGCAAAGCTGAAGTCTTATAAGTTCGAAGTGGCTTCACCTTGGGTCGTACGGAGGCAGAGGGATCCCGAGGAGAAGCCTTAGAGTTATCAAAACCTAGAAAGGAAGAGGTAGGAGAGAAAAGGGTTTCTACCAACTCGGCACCACTTACCTGCTCGTCCCTGGGTTCTACGTATATATCCAGACCCGCCATGTCCATCGGTACGAGGGGTTCGTCCTCCACGGAAATGGTAGCCCTGACTTCTTCAATTAAGGGGGCAGCAAGGTCAGGGGAGACTGCAGCAGTAGTCGAGCCTGGGAAGAGGCGGGAGGCCATGTCCCCATCGAGGAGATAGGGTGCGCCAGACGGGGCATTCCTGCCGAAGCCCGACACCCACGGATGAAGAGTAGCCCTTGCTGAACGAAGAGAGACATCATCGGCCTGTAAGATTTGCAGTGATTAGTGATGGAGGAGGGGGTTTGCCCTCCAAAATATACTGTGTATATCATATTCATGTCTATATTAGTGTCTGCTAACGAGAAATAAGGAACAAAGGGAAAACCCACTTACATCATCGTTCAGTAGAATTGACGACAGCTCGTAACAGAGCGAGCACAAATCCGGGAACCAGACCGGGTATTGGGCCTGTCCCGGTTCCTGGATAAAGGGAATGGAGCAGTGTGCATGAGACCGGCAGAGGTCATGCCCAACGGGGTCGCTGAACGAGGCAGGGCATCCTTCAGCAGTACAACGGGCCTTCTGTAAAAGAAAGGAGACATGAGTCTGGTGTTTCTTGAAACTCTGATAAGGGGATAAAAAACCTATTATTTTAGAGTTCCGGCACTCACTGAATTCCCTAAGCACCCATATTGCATTGACCAAACAACCGAATATTACCTTTAAGTTGATACCGCCCCATACCATTGTTGGCACTTTAATATTCAATTGTTTGTATATTTGTAATGCACCTAATGTCTGTTAATGACATAAGGATAATTAACTTAAAGCAATCCGCCGACCTCCAAGGGTCGGGGAAGCAGTGACATGCCCTTAAAATAAATATAAACACCAGCCTTAGCTAAAGGCAAGGCAAATATAAGTGTGAAGTGTATGGGCGACCTCCGGTGAGGCCGGAGCGTAATGAAATGTCCTGAATAAAGGAGCCTTGGCTAAAGGCAAGGCAAATATAAGTGTGAAGTGTATGGGCGACCTCCGGTGACGCCGGAGGATAATGAGATGCCCTGAATAATTCAATTGTGGCTAATAATTCAATTGTGAAAGATAAAAAGCTAAGCCGCAGCTAAAGTCTAAAGCTTAGATCATAGTAAAGCGTATTTACGATCTCCGGTGAGGCCGGAGGGAGAAGAAAGGTCCTGAATAATTATTGTGAATAACAAACACAGTTGTAATAACAAAGGCTATTGTGGATATGGCCATGGCCTGAGACCGGAGTAAGGGCCACCGGAGGGTCGTATCTAAACGATATGAAGCCCGTCCCATGTAGTAAACAATTTATAAATATAACAATAGAACGAAAGTCATTGAGAATCCCTCATGGCGGAGTAGAACTCAAGGCGGAGTGGAAAACGTTCATAACTACTCCCGAGCCGTAACGGGGAGAGGACGAAACACGGACCAAAATAACGCTAACAATTGAAAAGTCACGAAAAATAAATAACTCGTAAGTTATCATCCACCCAGAGGGGGAGAGGTGAGGGAGGGAGAACCCGTTGAACGCACAAAACGGAAAACGGGAAATCCGCTCCCCCACCGGAGCTAAGAAAGAAAACGAGAGAAAGGGGTAACTTGTGACTGCGAACAGAAATCGGGGACCCCAAGCTCTCGCTCTCTTAAACACAAAGACAGGACTAAAAAACACACAACACTATTATAAACGTATAAAATAAACCTGTACATCCATATAACACTACGATCGAAGAATAGCATCTGCTAAAACTTAAAATAAATAGCACAGTCGAGTGACGAACGCCTCGGAGGGGCGGGTACTAAACAAATACAAAGCTAGATCGCTATCTCGTTCGTAGGCTGGACTTGCTAGCAAAAAGTACCATGAGCATAAATACACAAAAAAAAAAAAAAAAAAAAAAAATAATAACGGTTCTAAAGGCATAAGGCCAGGGACATAACCAAGAACCTAAGTGACAGAGTACTAAACGGGCAGACAAAGATGAATTCCCAAACAAGTGAACAAACAATGGCCGCCATGAAAGGCCAGACGGAAATAATAAAACAGACTATACTGGATATAAAACAAAAGCCCGGTACAATAAAAAACTGTCAAAACAAACTATGGTACTTAACATTGGAATGTGTGAAGATGGAGCTTCGGACATGACAAAATAAATCCACGATTGATAAAAAAGACCGAGAGCCCCACAAAACAATTCAACACTTTAGATTCCTAAAAGAAGGATGTTGTTCAGATGGCGCTCGCGTCGTGGCGTGGGTGGTGTGGCGCTGGGGGTTGGCTAGGGCCTTTGTATCGGCCCATCCCTTTGACGAAGGAATTAACTAAATGGAAGACAACCTGTGAATAGTGGATTTCACGCGCCTTTGCTTTATACACGACACCCAAAAGGTGCTCGCGCGAGGGTTGTAACCTCAGCATTCCATGCTTTTATCTTTCTCTGGTATAATTGGAAGGTTTTATCAGAAAAGATATACAAGAAGGACTCTTTTCACCGGGCGCCACAGGTCGACCCAGAAAAATCAAACAATAAGTCAGTGAGAAAAATTTACCCAAGTGAGAATAAGTGTTTTTGAGTCATGAGGTCCCAAAGATTTGCTATAATTTTTTTTTTCTTAAAAAATCTAGATATCATTATTATGATAACCTTACATCTTAAGAATTAATGGTAATATTAAAGATACATCATACTTAACAACTATATTAGTAAGAATAATGATAAAAACAATCTTTTTAAAGGAAATATAAATAAAGTGGTTGATGAAACCGATAGACTATAGAAAAAAGTAGGTCAAACTGGTCAACATGGTGGAGCAGATACCCCATGCAAGGCTAAATACAGTAATACCTCACAACACAAAATTAATTCATTCTGGAGTGGCTTTCGTAAAGTGATTTTTTCGTGTTGTGAGTCACATTCACAGGCAAATTGCCACATTTGTTCCAAACTCTACAAAACACCACATTAAATCTTATAATAAAGCTTCAGTATAACCACAATGAAATACTGTACAGCCAAATACATTTGAATAATTCAAACCAAAACTAACTTAATACGCGTAAATTAAGTTATTAAAACATATTGTAATAATAAATGGAAAATAATACAATACATACAGTATAATACTGTACATATACAAAATATACAGTACCATATGTACTGTACTATTATAGTTAACCCTGTTGTAGACTAGTTACATTTTTTATTGTCTAAACCCATTTTCTTCAACTTTTTATTGGGTGACACTTATTCTCAGCCTGGCTGGCAAATCTCTTTTCTTAAAATAAAACATTTTTCGCAAATTGAGTCATAAAAATTCGCATCTCGATTCGCAGCTTGAAAATTTCGTTACAGATTCTTTCGTGAAGAGAAGTATGACTGTACCCTCCAGGATAGCCACTTCAACATTTTTTGAGTATACCAAAGTGTATGAGGTTAAAAGAAATGGTGGTTAGAAAAAAAAAATAATGAAAAGCTGGTAAAACTCTAATTTGTTCACAAAATACAGAAGTTTTTGGTTTAGAAGTACTGTGGATACCTCTGGATCTATGAGATGCACATTTTGATTGATGACCTGCTATCTGTTAGACAAAAGAATGGCGTTCTTGTTAACATTTGGACATGTTACTATTTTAGCAATATAGGGTTGTAATAGTGATAATAAAGGTAAACTTTTAATTAGAATTTATACTACCCATTCTTTGGAGCTCATAGCAGTTGCATATATTCTAATGATAGGAGTAATGAATGTTCAAAAAGTATATTGTGAATGAGTTTCAAAATGAGTGAGATAGTTACCCAGGTACATCATTCTCATGTGCTGAACTATTTTTATTGCAACATTTAAAATGAACTGGTCCTATGAATATTGGGTAATTCAAGTTTCATTTTGTTACAGGTGCAGAAAACCGAGGTCAGAAGAGGAAACTGGAAGATGGGGAAGATTAGTCACATATACCTTGGGACAGAAGAGAGAAGTCATGGCTACCTGTCAAGTTTAGGGCATTATTGAGGGTGAGTGAAGGTGATGCTTTTGTGAAGCTTTGCCGGAAGAAAAGGTAATGTGAGGTGTAGTATATTTCAATATTTACATGTGGACGTAGTAAAAATTATATGTATATGAAAATATACACCATTATGAAAGTATTTTAACTTTGGAATCATGAAATAGTTTGTTAAAGTACTCAACAGTACATTGATTTCATCCCTAACCCCATAATAGGTAAAAGAAAGTGGAAATAATGGTATTGCATGCAGTACATTAGACAGGATAATGATAGTTATGTTATCTCTCATGTCTGTACAATTCAAGTGCCCTCCCCATCCTCATACCAATAAGTAGTTTGTAGGAGATATTAAACCTATTTTTATGGTTATTGGTAATCTATTGTTATACTACACCAGCACTATCTAGTGGCACTCACCCTTATTTGGCACGAATGAATGATATAGTCTTGAATTGGGAGGTTGTATCAAATCTTCATCTTATGACCAACCAGTTTAAAAGTTCATTAACAAAACAAGAATAATTAAGTTAAATGTCAGTATCATTACCTATATGATATATATTTTAAAGAAGCTAAAAGACATGAGGCAGCTACTTGACAGCTGCATTGCTGCACAGGTCTTGCAGATGCTGACAGGCCAGTAAAAGTGCCTGGTCATTAGGTCCCCCCCTTCACCCTTTTTTTAAAAGACCTTTGGTTTTTTTCCTTTTGAAGAGTTTGGATGCGAAGTTGAGTCTTAGATGCTCTAAGTCATTGAAGAAATATGGTTTTCATTTAATGTCTTCATATTTGTTATTAGCCTTGGGAATGTTGTCTGGAACTAAGCTTTATCTGTTTGTTGTTCAAAAGAATGGTTCGGTTTTTAGCAAATTTAATGCCAGCAATAATATTTTGATTTGTGATTGGTGTACTCTATATTTATATGAAGTTAATAAAGGAATGTATATAAGAAATAACAGCTAGACTTAACACACAATACCATTGGTAAGTGTAAGAAAATGTCTAAAGGGCTACTATAATTTTTTTCATACGTATAGTAGCAAATTGTTATGGTGTTGTGCAGAATATATATATGTGTATATATATATTTCATATATACAAATACACTATATATATTATGCCTGCGAGAGACTCAATATGGCTTGGCAAGACTTATGTCATGGCTGCTGAGGTACAGGTTGGGTCAGTGGCATTAAAGTTATTATTTGATCTTGCTTGGCTCCTCTCACATTTCCTGCCAAGATGTATTTAAGTTTCTCCCTCTCTCTTTCCTCTTGTCAAATTTAATTTAAATGTTTAAAGATTGATTTTTAAATATACTGTAACTCCTATATATCTTCAATATCCATCATTTGGTTCTGTTGAAATGTTGCACAGTACTAGAATTCATTTCTCCATTTGCTTCGGTCGTGTAATTATGTTTGTGCAGAATTTATTCTTCTTTGTACAGTAATAATGACTTGGCAATATTTATGATAATTTTAGGTATGTAAAGTCCAGTTTATTTTCTCTACTTTTTACATATGGTAAATTTTATATTTCTCATGACATCATTATTGGTAATGCAAGTGTAAAGACTTTAAAGGTAGATGTTTAGAAAAAGAAATAGTAGGATGCTTATATTAGGAAAGAACTTAAGACTGACGAAAAGTGAGCCATTCTGTAGTTCATAAGGTATTTTTAATTTGTTATTTATGTAATGTGCTTGTAATTTTACTATATTCCATAAATTTTAATGCATATTTTCATGACAAATGTATAGTAAGCATTCCTTTTTCCCCCTTTATTTTTACCAGGCTTAAGAAATGATAACCATGTATCATGTTTTGAATATTGTACATAATTCCTTTTTCTTTTAAAGTGTGGGCAGATCATAATGTCATCCATTGTATATGTAGTTTATATTTGTAGCATATTTTCAAAATAAGGTCATGTGCAACAGTTCTTGAGATGACTGGATCATGCAAGGCTAAGCACTGGCTAATAATATTGATTTGATCTCAAATAAAAGGCCACACCATCCTCTGCCCCAGCAGCCATGACCCCAAACTGTGTACCAGGTGATTATCATACAAGCCTCTCTTCCAGTTTCTATTTTGGGTGACATGTTGCCACTGCCCGATTCATTTCACTACATTATTATACGGTAATTATAATGTACTTATTTTTTTTCTCAGCCACTTCTTAATGCAGTCCACACAAAGCTTACTGCCCATAATATGT
Source organism: Palaemon carinicauda (assembly GCF_036898095.1). Lineage (NCBI taxonomy): Eukaryota > Metazoa > Arthropoda > Malacostraca > Decapoda > Palaemonidae > Palaemon > Palaemon carinicauda. Next base: position 137,249,994 of record NC_090727.1, on the reverse strand, counting down.
GTCCAGCTGAGCAGAGTTTATATAGTAGAAAATAAATTGAAAATTTTATTGAACAAGTCAGTTTATTGAGGCTGCATTCCAAAATCATACAAATGCTACTAACTTAGCATAAAATGCTCATGTCTAGGTATACTGTTATAAGTTAATGTGAAGGTCAGAATCTGGTGATGAGAATAATGGTAACATTAGCAATCACTACACAGTTCTAAGAGTACAAAGTACATGGCCTAGCCAGCATTGGGGATCCCGTCATCATGCCACCTCCACCACCAGGGAACACAGACTCTCCATAGTTCTATTTCTGAAAGACATCTGTCTATCTCTCCTTTACTTTCACTCTGTCATACCCACATTGGCCTTTAATCTTGTGTGGGAATAATTATTTGTTTATTGAGGGTTGTATACAAGTAGGTCAGATGTTTTACGTGACACACGGGAACTACGAACTATTGCAATTAACTTGTTACAAGCCATTAAAAAATAGAATTAGTAGAAAAACTGTTTAACATGGTATAGTCGTGTAGAATTAGAATTAAAGTATTCAGTCATAATAGGTTTATGCACACAGTGCCATCAGATTTATCGGAACATCTTGATGCCTGACTAGTTGGAATTATCTTGTAAGTACAGTTCAGTACAATAGTTATGTAGGATGTCATCTATATTGGGAAGGTCTACTTTTTTCAAGGCTGGGCATATTAGTTTGTCTGTCTTTAGTTATTAGAGAGTTAAAGTTGTTGAAGAGGCAAATGAAGTTGATAGATGAAAGATTTATTTTTGGAAATTGCCATATTCCCATAATTAGAAAGAAGTCATTCAGTTGAAGAGGAATGCCCAACCTTGATGAGTTTGGCATAAATGTCTTCCTTTTTGTGTTAAATCATTTATGTCATCTTTCTGACCATCATAGTAGAACTGATGGCATTGCTCTCATTTGATGCACTTCGATGCAATTTGTCATCTTAGAATTTGTAATAGTAGTTTTTGCTGCATTTCATTCAAAGTGCAAAAGCTCTGGTAATTGCTTATATTTGTATTATGAATTTAAATCCACTGTTTCTTATACTACAAGTCCATTTTTCTTATGCATTCTGTGATTGATCTACTTTGTCAGTTGAGTCTGTTGAGTTTTTGAGTGAGGGCTTGTCCTAGAAACATAATTTTATTAAGCTTTGATGAAAATGCAGCCCTAGTAAGAATGTTGTATTTAGAACAAGATGGGGCATCATCCCATAGTCTTGCTAGTTTGAAAATATAACATTTTAATTTCAGACTCTTTAGCTCGTATTGTCTGCCCTATTTTTGCAGAAATGTGTTTTTCCACTATGAAATTTCATATATGCAATTTTTAATTTGAAGCACCTTATTTATTTATGTTATCATTATTAATTTAGAAAACATAATACAGGAGACATCTGTTGAAGCTTGTTAGATGTTGTACTGTGCAGTAAAGTAAATGCAGTTAAGTTACTGAATCTCTTCCTGTGGAATTTCATATGGTTGCCAGCTTGTGATATTTACCAGCTACATAAGCTTCACATTCATTTATAAGCATTTAGAATTTGCTGGTTATATTTTCAACTTGAAAAGTTTTACCAAAATTATAATTTGTATCAGTTTTTGCATTGTAGCCGTAGTTGAAGTTCTTAGCCTTTTTATAGAACTGTTGTTGCCCTTCTCTCAAAGAAAAATTAAGGACAAATGTAGTTGATGTAGGAGTATCCATACAGAGAGGTGCCTTCCTTGAGGAGGTGCTGTGACTAGCCCTCCACCCTTGTAATATCTTGTAGTCCCTCCCACTTTCTCTTTTATGTTATGTCCTGTAGTTTGAATTCTGAGTTACTTAGAGTATTTTCCAAACAAGTCTTTGATTATTTACAGTTTTGGTGTTTCCCCTTCACTCATGTTCTAGGTTTGTAACTTTGAAATACAACATTATTTACAAAACATGCTCATATTTTTCTTTTTGATGTCTTTATACGTAGGCAAATCTTGTAAGTTGTACATTTAAAAGCATTTAATGGGCTGTTTTTAGCGACTCTACCATGAGTACTGTACGTACTTACATTATTATCATTGCATTTCACTTCATAGTATTTTCATAATTTGTAAATTCCCTTTTTGAGGGTTTGTTTTGTAAGTTAACCTTCATTTTCTTTTGTGGTGGTTTCCAATGTATACATGTATATGTTTTATTGGGTTAGAAGTTCTTATTTTGAATTATCAGTTTCCAAGATTATAGGACTTATTTGCACTGATTTTTCAAAATAGAAAAATTTAACCCATTCATAATATGTCTGGTGATAGTTTCTGCTGGGCTTGCATTTATGTGAGTGTATCAGTATTAAATTAGGTGAAATCTTCAGTTGTAAACTCTTTTTGAAGTTCCATTTGTAATCTGCTTAAGGATTATTTTATTGCAGTCAAGATAAATGCAAGGAAATATTACTAAAGTTCACATCAAATTTTTTGGAAAATAGTCCCAGACCCCATATATTGCGGTAACACTATTGAAGTAAAGGTGGTAAATCAGTTGCCTTTAGGGCGTTGACACATGTTTCCTTCTAGAAGAGTTTGCAACATTTAATTTCAATGAGCCTTTTGTATGTATCACAGTGCCCTCAGTCAGGTAAAAATTACACTAAATGTGTTCAGCGTAACTTCAATTGAATTTATTAAGGTTTTTACTAGTGAGGCACTTAGCAAATTTTTTCTCAATCTCTTGCTCTTTAACCATTTCATTTTCTTAAGTATATTTTTTTATGTTACTCTTATCTAAGATATACAGTACTGTTGAATGGTAATTTAAAATTTAATACAGTGCTTTAATTAAACTGATATTATCATTCTGACAATAGCCATTTATATTGAAAAAAATTGTAATTTAATCATATATATACTTTAGTGGCAAAGGATTGTAGCCTTTATATATGTATATATATGTGTATATATTATATATGTATTATATATATATTAAATATAATATAGGTATACATATGTATATAATATATGTACATATAATTGTGCACAGTTAATCCGATGACAATATTTGTTCAAAGCAGTCGAAAAATACCTCCATTGTTAATGACCTTCAGTTTGATAGAAAGAATTGTAAACAAAGCTTCATTGCTTACCCACTAGTTGGAATTAGGGCTTTCAGAGTGGTTAGAAATGTATGATATATATATATATATATATATATATATATATATATATATATATATATATATATATATATACATACACCAGTTTTTTACTGTAAAGATTGTATTAGTGTTTGTGTGGTCTTATGGCTTTTAATACTATAATGCTTGCAAGGTCTGTCAATGTAATTTGAAGAGTTTTTGATTTGGGCAAATATTTAGTGGATTAACATCTCAAAGAACACTTGCAGTTTTGTCATTTTTACCTGCATCTTGGTGATTTGTCAAAAAGTATTTTTGTACTTTATTATGCTGAATTGGAATTTGAGTACAATGCTCATTGATGCAGTGAACATGAAAATCTAGTTATAAATACAATAATCAGGAGACTGTGTTCCCAGGAGGTTGTTTTAATGAATACTGTAGAAAGCAAATTGCAAATACACTTTCATTTTTTGTAAAATGTTTTGTTATTTTCCATGTGCAGTAATGTGACTTAATATTCCTACTGATTAGGATGGAATACAAAAGTACACATAAAAAACTATTACAACTTTATCTTTAATGCGGGAGTGAAGATGATATGGAAGAAGTACAAGCTATACATCAGGATTTAGCATTAACAGCAGAAGTGGGTGACCAAGAGGAGATTATTTTTGCACTCAGAATTGAAAATTATACTCCATTGGATGAATACTTTTGTGGTAGCTGATTACTGTCCAATTTGCAAAATGTCTTAATAGGTATGCTTAAAGTAATTGTCTGTTCCATAGCTTGAAGCTTGGCTTTTGCAAAGGGTCTTGATGCATGTGATACCATTCTTTTCATATATACTACCTGTGTGGTTTGGGCTTGAGAGCAAGCCTTTCGATATGCAAATGATTATACTTTTTTCATAAATTCCACTTCTGAATGAATACTTTGAAATTACTATATAGCACTCTACCTAAAATTATACACATACAACTAATTAAAATGTTATTTTTTTATTGCAAATTTATTAAGAAACATCTGGTCTGTTTATTCTTCAATTGCACAAAAATTGACTTAGTGTATTGAGAAGTCTCATGATGTATGGTGATTAATCTGACCTGTTGAAACATTTGTTGACAATGTCTGTCTACCTCGTAGTGATGTCTGGCTGCTGGCAATGTCCTAAAGGTCTAAAGCTCTCTTTCCTTGATAAGAAGTCAACAGCACTGTTCCTCTTCCCAAATGTGGAAAATAAACTGCAGGGATTTCTCCTTAGCCTAACCATGGGTTGAGAACATCTGTCAGGGCTTTGTTTCCTCGTAGCTTGATGAGTGGGAAATGATTCGTAATGACAGCATCTCGGAACGAAGAGCTGTGACTTATTGAGGTACTACACAATGGTAAGGGCTCCCACATCAGCATAGCTGGCCTTGGCAGAGGTGAGGTAATGGCTACCACATAGACAATTTTTGTCTCCCTTACAGCAGAAGGGGGACTTAATTTGAGGTGCAACAACAATATTACTGAAGGACAACTTTACAAAGCTAATGCCTTCCTTGCTTCAGTTGGTAGCCGTGGGGTGGGTTTCCGAGATCCATGATGGGGCGCAGTGGTGAGGAACGTTGCCAAACCCAGTTCACAAAACAGTGCTACAATCTAATGTCAGATAGGGTTGGTTTAGCTGGCAAGGGAAAATTCATTGTAACAGAGATGTGGTCATCAGTAGAAGGCTTGTAGGCATACCACCATGCAAAAGTGTTTTGTCTACACCCTTGAGTTTACGTGGGAAATCTCAAAACGGCACCATCAAAATGTTATGTACTATACAGCCATTGATAGCGGGGTAGTGATGTATGGGCGTCCTTCAATACTGGTAATGCTACTAGTGGAATACCTGGTGAGGGATCTGCTTTCCTCGTTTAGCTCTACTTGATGAAACCCCCTTTTGTCATTGGTAGCTGTCTTGAATCATTAAGGCCACCATTACTGTTCTTTCAGCATTCCATTGCTTCCTCATTAGATACAGGTATAACACCTCTCCTCACATCTTCATCGAACTCTATCTTCACTTTTTCTTCCTGTGCCGGGGTGTGGCAGCCATACAGCATTGGTCAGGGTATCAGGTGAATGTAGTGAAACTTCCCTGTCATGACAGGGCGGGCTCCCTAGAAATGTTAAAATTTAAGGACAAAAAATATTGCTGCAGCTCATCTTCCCTTCTGAAAACATTCCCCTCTACTAGTGAATAAGTTATCATCAGCAGTTGGAGGTATAGAGAAGCACTACAGGTATACTTTATCCTGTGTAAGTAATTGGGTTCCAAGATAGGCACCTTAAAGAAAAAAAAAAAAAACTAATCAAATTTACTTGGTCATTAGGCTTAACCACAAATAACCATTCCCAGTCCTGTACTGTATTCTATAAATTCAATTTGAATAATATATGGTTAATAAGAATCTATTGTAAGCTTACAACCAAATAGATTTTAGTTTGTTCCAACACGGAGTACTTGTGTGGGGCCTGAGGGAGGGTCGGGAGTGTGTGTGGGGGACGGAGTCCTGGTGCAATCAGGGCACGTCTCCTCTGATGACCCTGTGTGGAGGAAAAATGTCCCTAATTCTTCTCCAGCCTCTTGGGCTTGTTTTTCAGGAACTAAAGCAGCCGAAGGTACCGCTGAGAAGGAACACTCGCCAACATCAGACCCCCTCGCGTGCGTACCCCCGAAGACGGCCTTCAGGTCTCCGCTGAGAATGGAAGAGGGCTTCGGTTCCTGGTCTCCCACTGAAGAGCGTTCGCGCTCCCCTCCAGTGCCATCTGCTACGTTTCCGGACGTCTTCTTACAGGCCCCGCCGTCGGTCGAGCGTCGAGGGAACCCTCCTACGTCTTCGCATGAGTCGGGCCCGCCTAAACGCACCTACAAGTTGTCGGGTTCGTCAGTCGAGGCTTTTTCCTGCTCCTCGGAGGACGAAGCCCGGAGGAAACACAGAAGACATTGAGAGAAGTCCCGCAGGAGGCACTCCCGTTTGCGCTCCCGCTCCAGGTCTCGCCACGGGAGAAGACGTTCCCGATCCCCCAGAAGAAAATGGAGGAGAAGTGTCTCCCCAGACGAGGAGTGGGTTGTTATACCTCGCAGCAGACTGTTGGAGTAGGCAGCGGTCCCAGGCTCTTCAGGTTGGCGCCCTAGAGTCCATTCTCCGGAGAGATACTCGTCCAGTAGCAGATTCGACCGACGGAGGGAGTCGCCGTTCCAGGTCCCAGCAGACAGGCATAAGTCCGTGAAGGTTCTGGCTCCATCCGCCCAGCGGAGAGAGTCGCCCCTTCGGTCTGGCAGCCGCGTCCAGGCCTCCAAGACATCCCTGAGCCGTCAGGATCGTGAAGGACGGCTCCCCTCGTCGAGTAAACCCGCAGACACGTGGACTTCCGTGAGGCAGGATAGACCGAGGACGGAGGCCTCCGTCTCGGCGGCTATGCCCGCTCTTCAGCCAGAACCCCAGGAGATGGAGAGGACCAAGGCCTTGGCTTCTCCCCATACGAAGGCCTCCGACGGAGGTGCCCCGTCGCATGCAGCAGTTCGTCCTGCGGAGGAGCTGGACGATCAGGGGGAGGGTTCAGCAGCGGAGGTGTCAGCCTATCGCAGAGTGATAGGCCTCATTCAGAGACACCACAGGCTGGACGAGCCCGAGCCCTCCTCCGAAGAATTCTGGCGGTCCAGTCTCAACAGACTGGTGGATGCCCCCGTCCAGTAGAGACCCTCCCTGGCACTTCCGTTAGCCAGGGATGTGAAGTTAGGGAGAGCCCACGTAGACAAGATTGTGGCCAACCATGCCGAGGCTCCCAAGAACCAGAGTTCCTCCAAACTACTACAGGGCCTGAAGTCCCAGAGCAAGTTTTACCTCCCGGAGGGCCACCGTGCAGGTGCCTGTACACTGGAACTTGCACCCGCCGTTTTGGGACAAGGAGCTGCGGAAGAGAGGGCCTCGACAGTACCAATCTGTTTTTCTCCTGCGGAAGCCACCATGATGGAGGAGATTGCAAAGGACCTGGTGAACGTCTCCTCCTGGCTGAATTGGTGGGCTTCTACCCTGGTGGGCGTCCAGGCATCGTACGACCTCACGGTCCCAGAAAATCAGGCCTTACTCAAGGAGCTGATTAGCTCGGGAGGTAAGGCCCTGAAGTTTCTGTCATACCAGTCACTAGCGCAGGCTGCCAACTGGGTCCTACGGAGGAGGGACACGGTCCTTAACTAGATCACCAGACGGCTCCCCGACAGAGAGGCGGGGTCCCTGAGAAGCCTAACCCTGTGGGACGACTCGATTTTCCCCTTAAAGGCAGCTGAGGAGTCAATTGAAAGGGTCAGGAAACTCAAGGACCAGGGCGATCCCAGACACCCCCCTCCAGTGAGGAGGCCCGTGCACAGAAGGTCGACCTCCGATGTTCCTCTACCATCTCGGGCTACTCCTAGCCATCCCAGGAGAGACACCCCTACTACGGCCTGGTCACAGTCCTCTCAGCCCTCCTGTAGGCGAGCAGCCTCAGCTCCATCCTCCTATAGGCCTTCGTATGCAGCGTCTAGAAGAGGGCGTTCAGGCCGTGCCTCTAGGAGAAGATAGGGAGGGAGGCCCCCTACTCCTGCCGAAGCCTCAGGTGGGGGGATGCCTCAAACACTCTTGGCAAGCATGGAAAGACCACGGAGCAGACCCGTGGACCGTGGCAGTCCTGAAGGAAGGGTACAGGTTACCCTTCCTAGCGGAACCCCCACCTCTGATACCGGATCAGCAGGCAGGGTGGCTAGCCCCCAAGGACCCCTTGAAAAAGGACAGCCCTACAGGAAGAAGTCTCAGCGATATTGGCAAATGGAGCGCTGGAACCAGTCAAGGACCCTGGTCCGGGGTTCTACAGCAGGCTGTTCCTGGTTGAGAAGGCAACAGGGGGCTGGAGACCGGTCATAGACCTCTCAGCCCTCAACAAATTCGTGTGCAAGACCGACTTCAAGATGGACACTCCGAAGTCGGTCTTAGCGTCCTTGAGGGAAGGGGACTTCATGATGTCAGTAGACCTCAAGGACATCTACTTCCAAATTCCAGTTCATCCATCGAGCAGGAAGTACCTACGGGTGAAATGGGGTACCCAGACGTTGCAGTTCAAGACCCTCTGCTTCGAGCTGTCCACAGCCCCTCAGGTCTTCACGACGGTCTCAGCCTGGGCACACGAACAGGGCATTCGCCTGATTCGGTACCTAGACGACTGGTTGTTACTTTCAGCCTCAGAGGAAGTACTGAGGGAACAAGGCACAAAGCTTCTGCGGTTCTGCAACATCCTGGGTATCATCATCAACCTGAAGAAGTCCCAGTTGATACCCTCCACCAGGATGACCTACCTCGGAATGGTTCTGGACTCCCGGTTGGCGAGAGCCTTCCCCTCCGCGGAGATTTTAGACAACCTAGACCAAGTCCTCCGTCCCTTCGTGTCGGACCAGCCCAGGAGAGCGAAGGACTGGCAGAGACTGATAGGACACCTTGTGTCATTAGAAAAGCTGGTCCCCCAGGGCAGGCTGAAGCTCAGAGAGGTCCAGTGGAATCTGAAGGAGAACCGGAACCAGAGGGACTCCCCCCACAAGGTGATCCCAGTGTTCTCGGAGACGTAGGAGGTCCTAGAGTGGTAGTGCAGCAGGTCGAACACCCTCAAGGGAGTGCCCTTCGCAGCCGACCCTTCGGAGATGCTCCTGTTCACAGACGCATCAAAGGAGGGGTGGGGTGCCCATCTGCTCGGACGGTCAGCAAGAGGGACTTGGACGGACGAGGAGAAAGCCCAGCACATAAACGTGCTATAGATGAGGGCAGTACAAAGGGCGTGCCCGGAGTTTGTCCATCTACTCCGGGGGAACACCGTGGCGTTGATGTGCGACAACGCGACGGTGGTGGCCTACATAAAGAAACAAGGAGGACTAAGATCGAAGGAGTTGTGCGTCCTCACGTTGGAACTGCTGGAATGGGCCGAAGTAGAACAGATCAGGATCTCAGCAAGGTTCATTCCGGGAAAGAGGAACGTCCTAGCCGACGGCCTCAGCAGGATGGGACAAGTAGTGGGTTCCGAATGGTCCCTGCACCCAGAAGTAGCCAAAACCATCATTCTAAAATGGGGATCGCCGGTGATGGACCTCTTCGCAACGAGGTTGAACGCCTTCCCCCCCCTTCGGGATGCTCAGACAGGTCCTCAACAGAGTAAGGAGGGCGGACAACCTGTGGATGACTTTGGTAGCGCCCTGGTGGCCAGAGAGAGAATGGTTCGTGCATCTAAAAGAACTGGCACGACTTCCACCTTGGCCCCTTCCAGACAGGCAAGACCTTCTTCGGCAACCATATTTCCAAAGGCTTCACGAGAACCCTCGGTCCCTCCGTCTTCACGCGTGGAGGTTATCGAGCGTCTCCTGAGGAAAGAAGGCTATTCGTCGGGGACGGCAGCGAGGATGTCAGGCTACCTGAGGCGATCATCGGCAGCAGTCTACCAAGCAAAATGGGCCACCTTTACTAAGTGGTGCGCCTCTAAGAACATCAGGCCCCTGAGGGCCTCCATCCCGGAGATAGCGGACTTCTTGGTTTATCTCAGGGACGTGGTCAACATGTCCATCCCGGCCATCAAGGGAGTACGGGCTGCTCTGGGTCAAGTCTTCCTCCTGAAAGGCATCGACCTGGGAACCTCCAGACATCTCTCGATGCTCATTAAGAGCTTCGAGCAATCGTGTCCCCCACAAGCCGTTCGGGTGCCACAGTGGGACGTGGGCAGGGTCCTGAAGATGTTGTCAGAGCCTCCCTTCGAATACCCCTAAAGGACATCGTGGACAAGGATCTCACCCTCAAGACAGTTTTCCTATTGGCATTAGCTTAGGCGAAACGAGTAGGGGAGATACATGGACTGTCCTACGAGGTCTCTCACTCGAAGGGTTGGCGGGAGTTCACCTTTAGGTTTGTGCCATCCTTCGTCGCGAAGACCCAGAATCCGGCCGTGTGGGATCCCAGGTTTGAGGGGTTCTCAATACCAGCAATTCCTTGATCGGACAACTCGAAGGACTTGCGTCTGTGCCCTGTCAGGGCCGTAAGAAATTACTTAGAGAGGACAGCCAGACTTCGGCCCGAGATCAAAAGTCTGTTTGTGTCCACGGGCCTGGTGAAGAAGCCAGTCTCGAAGAACACTATCTCTTGACTGAGGCAGGTGATCATCAGGGCCTACAGTAAGGCGGATATCCCCCTGCCGGGAAAGCCCAGACCCCACGACATTAGGGGTCTGAGTACCACGTAAGCCTTCAAGAAGAATATGGCAGTAGGCCAAAGTCCTGAGAGCAGGCACCTGGGCTAACCAGTCTACCTTCACTGCTCATTACTTGAAGGACTATTCAAGAAAATCCCTGGACGGGTTCTCGATAGGAACCGTCGTTTCTGCGCTCCAAACGGTTTAAAGGTCTAGCCCCAGTGATAACCACGGGTAGAAAGTACAAGAGACACAGGTTCGTTCCTTAACCCCCTTGTTCTTCCTCCCCCTATTCCGCTTAAAATGGTCTCAGATAGGACTCTGAACCGGGATACAAGGACCCCTACTTTGGAAGGACATGGCTCCTAGGATTTCTTGCAGAGGTGAGTTATTTAGACACTAAGATGAGCTTTTTGTGTAGGTACCTCTATTCTCGTTTTTCCTTGGGGTCATCAAGACCTAGCCTCCTATCTAGGTCTTTGGATATATCTCAGCACGGTCTCAGAAGATTTAAGGCCACTCCCACTTCCTAAAGTATAAGTCTCCTAAGAAAGTAGTTCGAGGTAAGTACTCCGTGTTGGAACAAATCACAAATTTTAAGTAATTTGTATTTTTCCTAACAGTACTTACCTCGAACTACTTTCGGGTAATGGCCCGCCCTTCCTTCCCCGAGTGCCTTATGGAATTCTTAGAGACCTAAAACTACCAAGAACTTACTGGAGGTCGAGACCTGAGCAAGCATGCTCTCTGACCCAGGGTTAGCCTCAGGGTGCGTATCACTCCGCCTGAGGTTACCCCTCATAGAAAATGGGTATAGGGTAAACTACACAAAACTCTGGTCGGTTGGGAGGAGATCCAAGATACTCCTAAGAAAGTACGTAGTTCGAGGTAAGTACTGTTAGGAAAAATAGAAATTACTTAAAATTTGTGATTTTTACAAATAAATGTACATACATGCAGTACTTGTAAATGTAGATGTCTACAATTTGGCAATTCTCCTCCCAACCGACTAGAATTTTGTGTAGTTTCCCCTATCTCCGTTTTCTATAGTGGGTCCCTCTGTGGCGGAAGGATACTCGCCCTGAGGCGACCCGGGTCAGCGTGCGAGAGCATGGAGCTAGGTCTTGGTCACCAGTAAGCTTCTGGTTGCGGCGTGATTCACATCTAGCCGCTCTCTCACATCCCGTGCGACCCTTTGTCCCCCCACGTTGTTACCACGTGTTTACCGATTCCCTTGTATCCTTTCATCCACCTCTTTCCCCTGTGTTCTTGTGTTGCTTGGTGCTTTTGTGTTCTAGTATGGATCACCAACGGCGTTGCCCCGGGCCTAAGACCGGTAAATCGTGTGGTGCGTTTTTATCTAAACCGGAGGTTGACCCGCATACCCTGTGTTCATCGTGCAGGGGTAGCGTGTGTTCCCCGTCCGCCACGTGTCCGGAGTGGGAGGCCTTATACGGGACAAAGAAGAAGAAGGCATCTAAGAGATCTAAGAAGGTGGGCGCCGCCTCGCCCTTGGTTTCGGCCACGGCTCCTTCGGAGAGAGGTTCCCCTTCACCTTCCCCTACCCAGAGTAGGGGACGAGGTAAGTCCGTTGCGTGGAAGCAGCCCATTGCCGCTCCCCATGAGTCCGATGTTCCTGATGTGGGGGATGTTGTTTCTTCGCAGGCGGGAGTGTGCTCGGGAGACTAAGTCCTGGTGCCCACAGGACCCGCCTCTACCGAAGACCCGGTGTGGGGGAAGACGGCTCCGGCTCCTTCCCCTGCATCATGGCAGTGTGTTTCAGGTACTTCAGCGCCCGGGGGAGAAGTAGACAAGGAGAGGCCACCGACAGGTTCGTCGGACCCTGACTCCATCGTTTGGACGACGCCTAGGACGCCCTTCAGGTTGCCGATGTGCCAAGAGGAAGAGTTCGGCGGCTGGTTCCCGTCCAGGAAGACTATTCGGACTCCCCCGGTGCCGTCGTCGACACTCCCGCCCGACTTTATGCAGCCGTTCACGCCGGTGAAGTAGCGCGTGGACCCTACATCGGCATCGGAGGTCTTCGGCGAACTCTTCTTCCACCTCTTCTTCGTCCTCCTCTTCACCATCCTCGTCAGACTCGTCCTGTTCGGAAGACTGATCCCCGTGAGGAAAGAAAGTAGCGGAAGAGGTCCCGGAGAAGGTCTCGCTCCCGCTCAGCCCCGTCCAGGAAACGATCGAGGACCTCCAAGAAGAAAAGCAAGAAAGGGCGTTCGTCCAGGGATAAGTGGGTCTGTGTGACGATTCCCCGCAGCGAGTTGATCAGGGCAGCCTCCGCTCCAGGCTCATCCGGGTGGAAAACGGCTTAAGCTCTTAAAGACCCCGAAGTAAGACGACAACAACACGTTTTCATAGTTTATTCTCTAATATAGTGATACTATAGTAATACCTCTTGATACGAAGTTTCTATATACGAAAAATTCATGATACAAAGAGAAACAAAGATTTTTTTCACCTCATATTACGAAAAACCCGTCATGATACATAAGTTTCACCCGGCCGCCGATAAACGTTAATCTCGCCATCATTGTCCTGCTCTCCATTGGTTATCTCCCTATGCTGATGTTAGCTACCTTACCGCCAAAAGATCCTGCTCTCCTATTGGTCAACATTTTTACCACCATAAGATCCTGCTCTCCTATTAGTCAACATCTTTCTCATCATGCATCTATGTATCAGTGCCTTCAAACATTTTGTTTCAGTAACGCTATTGTTCAGAATAAATTTGTGTAGGTGATTTCGATTTCGTACCTAAAGTTTTCGTGTTGCTTTATTCAACCCATAATTCTATAGCCATGGATCCCAAGACTGTTGCTGATGTCCAAGGTAAGAAGATGATGCTTTCTATGGAGATAAAGCTAGAGATAATCAAGAAGTATGAGGGTGGCATGCGGTTGAGTATCACTAAGGGGTACAGTATGGCCAAAATCTGTCAACGACAGGCACCATACTTGAGTAGAAAGAAGCCATCAAAGCAGCAACACATTATAAGGCCGTGACTGTCCTTTCTAGTAAAAGGAGCCACGTCCATGATAAAATGAAGAGATTTCTTCTGTGAATTAATGACAAGGAAATCGCTGGCGACACGATCACCAAAAGGCCAGCACCATTTTCTGTGATCTCGTGCATGCTCAGGCTGAAGACGATGCAGGAGAACGGATAGCAGCAGGCACCCCCTGAGTTCAAGCCTTCATGCGGGTGGTTTGAGAAATTCAGGCGGACTAGCGTTCATTCGGTGGTGCGGCATGGGGAGACTGCCAGCTTGGACACGAAAGCAGCTGAAACATTTCTTAAGAAATTCGACAAGTTGATTCCGTAGGAAATCTACATTCCACAGCAAGTCTTCAACTGTGACGAAACTGGGCTCCTTTGGAAAAAAAAATGGCTCATTGGACTTATATCATGGCAGAAGAGAAGAAGCTGCCCAGGCATAAGCCTATGAAGGACAGGCTTACCCTTGCACTTAGTGTCAATGCCATTGGGGATTAGTAAGGTCAAGCCGCTACTGGTGCCTTCAAGGCCCACAAAGTGCTAAAGGAGAAGCTTTCAGTGATGTGGAGAACTAATGCAAAAGCCGGGGTAACGAGACAGTTTTTCGTTGAGAGGTTAAACCTTTGTTTTGGTCCTACTCTTGAAAATTATCTGGAAGAGAACCTCCTCCCTCTGAAATGTCTGTTGTTGTTGGAAAACACCCCTGCTCAACCTCCTGGCCTCGAGGAAGATATCCTCAAAGAATATTCCTTTATCAAACAAGTCTTCCGTCCACTTAACACCACCCCTCTCCTCTAGCCCAATGGACCAGCAAGTGATTTTTAATTTCAAGAAGTTCTTTACGTCAAGACGTTTCGAAAAAACTGACAGCACAAACCTCACCCTTCATTGATTTTGGAAGGATCATTTTGTTAGTGTGATATGCCTCATACTCATCAATCAAGCTTGGCAAGAGATTTCCAGGCACACCTTGAACTTTTTGTGGAAGAAGCTGTGGCCTGATGCCGTCTCTGCACGAGACTTCAAGGGATTTGACGTAGGCCTAACTGAAGGCTTAGCCAAAATTGTTGACGATCCTGAACCTCTTTCGTAACCTGAGATTGAGAAAATCGTTTCACTCAGGAGGTCTATGGAGCTGGTCGTCGATGAGGATGACCTTAACGAGCTTCTCGAGGAGCTCACGACGGATAACCTGAAGCAGTTGGAGGCCATGCAACAAAGTCGTTCAGGAACAATTCTCTGGTGGCGAGGAGGAGGCAGACAAAGACATAACTACAACAATGGCAGAAATTAAGATGCTATCTTATCATAAACTGGCAGATTTCATAGAAAAGAAACTCCTCAAAAAGGGGTTTCAGAGGTCGTGCTCTTGCTCAGTGTAATGACATTTGCCTAAGTCGTTTCAGAAAGTAGACAGAAACAAGGTTCCTTAGATTGTTATTTTACAAAGAGGCCATTAGTAAGCCAAGGTGAAGGTCAAAGTGATCCAAAAAAAACAGTGGAAGTGAAGAAGAAATTGATGAAATTTAGAAAGTGCAAAACAAAGTAAAAAGAAAAACTAGAAAGCAGAAAAAATAATAGTTAATATTAAGTATTTAAGTGTTTCGTAAAATTAAGTGTTAATGTTTTCTGCCATTTCTAAATTGGTTTCGTAAAGAAGTGTTATTGTTTTCTGCTGTTTTCCCTCCTCCTCTGCCCCCATTTTTACTTTTGGACATCACCTCACTCGAAAGTTAAGGTTCCACATTTTCGTATTATTTTCCATTTATTATTGCATTATTCTAATATCTACTTCACTTGAAGTTATTACCGGTTAGGTTAGGTACATGGAATGATCCAAAGGTATTTAGTTTTATTTCAATTCTGGTTAACTTTATTATAAAATTTAATGTGGTATTTTTGTAGGGCTTGGAACGAATTAGGCTATTTACATGTAAAATGGCTCATTATACGAAAAAATCTTGTTACGAAAGCCACTCCCTGAGGCATAACTGTATTCCCTCTGAAGGGACCTTATGCCACCCCACCTGCCATGTTCTGAGGGGCGAGCAAGTGAAACAGTTACAAAAAAAGGAAATTAACAAAGAATGCCATTGCTAATCAGATTAATGAAGTAGTACCATCTAACCTCACGTATCATCGTAACTTGAATGGCCTGAAGGGTTGAAAAACTATACAGCACTATTCAAAGGTCCAGAAATACAAAATACTCTGATACTTTAATTTTATTATAGTTTATTTCTATGAGCCTTACCTTCAAATAGTAAAATGCTGAATCACACATTTCCCTGGCAGATGCAAGGTGTTATGCAAAAGACTTATGAAACCCTATACTGTATAACCTTTAAACTAAAGGATATACAATAGAGAAAAAGAATAATTACTAAGTTTTTACCTCTAACTCAACTTTGTTTCGTAAATGGAATACAAACCACGCTATCTAATAGGGGTATTATTTCAGCGTAGCTGAAATGACGAGCCATTCATTTTTAACGATGGTTAACTACCCACACCGCTAGTTAGCGGGGGGTAGAAAGGGTAGCTTGCTACCACTCCCCCTCACACACCTGTGATTGAGCTCACTTTGCTTTCGGCTCGGATGGTGAACGGTCGTTGCCGCTCTTCATCCTCGCCGACTTTTGGCAGCCATTAATGCCATTTTGTTTTCTCTTTTTCTCTTAGAGAGTGTGTGTGTGAAGTTGACTTCTGCGACCATGCGCACCTGCCCTGGACTCTCCGGCCGCCCTTGTGGAACATATATGTCGGCGGTCGAGACTGATCCTCACTCCCTTTGGCCTTCCTGCAGAGGTCAACGGTGTAATAGTGTTAAGTGTAGTGAGTGCAGGAAGTGGTCTTCCTCCCAGTGGGAGAGGTTTGCGCGATGGCGGAAGGAGAAGTCCAAGCGGGATATTTCTCCTTCAAAGGTTGCTTTGAAGGGAGAAAAACCCAAGGGCTCTTCTTCCGTCGCATAACCCTCCTCCGACGCTCCTACTCGGTCGAGTAGTAGCGTAGACCAAGTTATTTCTGACCAACCCCGGGTCTCAAGAGATGAGGTTGCTTCCCCTAGCGAAGCAGCCCCACCTCTCCCCCTGGGTGAGGCCTTGTCACTAACTTCCATTTTTCAGATATGGTACTCCGTGGGGCTCACAGGTTCGCCCTCCAAGGAGGCTCTGCTGCAGTTCATCCGCATGGGTGCTTCTGTTAAGCAATCTTCGTCGCTGTCAGAGGTAAATCCCCTGACACTTGTCGACGTTGTTGTGTCAGAGGTGTCTCATGCGGCATCATCCATCTCCTCTGCCACTCCATTACAGCTGTAGCTGCCGACGTAGTTTCCCCTGTTCCTGACCATCCGTCGAGGGGGAAACTAAGTTCAACGTCGGTCTATCCTGCAAGTGTTTCCTTATAGAGACTCCTCTTCGGAGGACTGCCGACGGTCAGCTTGCTGATCCAACGACCCCCAGAGGGCACATCCGTCGGAAGGCTTGCATTCCTCTTCGCCTTAGAGGTCAAGAGGCGCCTCTTTGGTTCAACGTCATCACTGCAGTCCCCCGCAGAGGAGCCTCCGTCAGACCTTCATACATCATCCATCACTGCACCTGCAACCAGTCTTGTGACTTTGGTCCTGGACCTCTCTGCAGATCATTTGCGATCTCCTTCGGTGGATGGTCGTCCTTACAAAGGACACATCAACCATCCGTTCTCCAGAGCTGCTGATCTTCCATCATCTTTCCTGACGCCTGTAGAGCCGACTGTAGCTCCACCGAAGTGCGCAACTGCGCGCCGCACTCTCGCCCTGTGCAACACGCCCCAACGCGCCCAGACCTCCTGTGCTCACCAGCAGCTCGTCACTCAACATGCCCTTCGGCGCGCCCCTGATCCTGCTCGCCCTCACAGACGGCAGCATCCTCACGAGCTTGCATGCCAACACGCGCTTACGCGCCAACGGTTTCCTACACGTCAGCGCTCTCCTACACACCCACGATCACCTGCGCACCCTGCCCGCACAAGCCCAGGGTTGCCCACGCGCCAGCACACCACAGCATATTTTTGCTCCTGCGTGCCCATGATCTCCTACGCGCCAGCGCTCTCCTGCGCCTACGCGCATACGATCTACGTGCCAATGCTCGCCCACACGCCAGCAGTCTCCTGCGCGCCAATGCTCACCTGCGCGTCGGTGCTCACCTGCGCGCCAATATTCCCCCGTGTGCCAGCGCTCACCTGCGCGCCAACATGTGCGCTCTTCATCACCCGCGCGCCAACGTGCGCTCTTCATCACCCGCGCGCCATCATTCTCCAGCGCACAAGTCTGTAGGGGAGACGACAACCACGTTGCCGCCCTCACCTACGTGCCAACCTTTACCAGCGCGCCAGCGCTTGCCTGAACTTTCGGGCTCACCTGCGCGCTGACTATCTCCCGCGCGCACACAGAGATGCGCCCGTGCGCCAACTCTCTCCTACGGACAGGCGCCAACACTCAGGCGTGCCCGCGCTCGCTCGCCAGCATTCTCCCGCGCACCAATATTCTCCCGCATGAGCATAGATGCGTCATCCGGAAAGGTCGCCATCACCTCATTCCCCTCCTCGCAAGTGCATACCAACTCGCACTGTGGGAGAAGGGAAACACTTTCATGCAAAGGGGTTCAGGATCCCTAAACTGCCTTCACAGTAACTCCTCGTAGGGAACCTTCGGTCCCTTTCCCTTTAGGGGATCTGTCTGACAGTGCATCTGTCAGCCAGCAGCCCTGGTTCAGTGCCTTAGTCAGAGCCATAACACAGGCTTTCAAGCCTGTCTTGTCTGATCGCTCATTAGAATGACCTAGACCTAAGGCACGGAACCATGGCTTCCTCTACCCCTTTGAAGAGGAAAAAGAGGAGTTTCTGACACGGTCACTTCCCCGAGGGCGAAGCTGACTCCATGCAAACCATCGAGGCAAGTTCCTCCTGTTTCTCAGAGAGAGAGAGACTCCCTCCCTGTCGGACGAAGATCTCCCGTCACCTAGGGAACCACGCAAGGAGAGAGACTCCCCCATCGCACCAATGGAAGAAATCTCTCTTCACACCTTGAGTTCCCCGCAATCTGAGATCAGAAGGGACATGCCACACAGGTCATCGATGTTGGAGTCTTTCCTCCTTCCCCGGAAGGAATCCAAAGACTCCAAAACTCTGCCGAAGTCCTCCACTAGGGCTAGAATGGAGACGGCCAGCAACTCAGGGAATGTCCACAACTCGCCCCAAGAAGAGCCTTTAGGGTTAGAAGGAGACTTCGCTGCAAGTCCTACAGCAGGAGGAGACCAGGAAGAGTCAGAGTATGCATTCTGGCAGGTTCTGACTCTGAGGGTTCTCAATGGGTTTTCTTTGGTACTCAGAAACCCTCAAAGACCAGGGCAGCCCTGCCATGGTCTCAAGGGGTGAAGAGTACCAGGGACAAGATCTCCCAACAGTTCTCTGAGTTTGCCTCCTCCAACCGTGCCGGTACCACGAACAAGCTCCTCCCACCTCCTTGGGTACAGCAGAGGAGGTACTTTGAGATCCTTGAGGAACCCAGTTCAGCTCTTCCTCTTCACCACTCTCTGGAAGAGCTAACCAGGGGAATCCCTCTTGAGAGACTCTCCATCTGGCAGGTCTCGTTCTCAGCAACCGAGATCCTTAATCAGAAGGTCACAAAGTATGCTATGCAAGCTACTTCGTGGCTGGACATCTGGTTAGGGACCTTAGGTATCCTGATACGATCCGAGGACTTTTCCAAGGAATGTACTAGGAAAGCTATGGAAACCTTCCTACTCTCAGGCACTCGCACGATCAAGTTTCTTGCCCAACAAGTCTTGAACTTGTGGGCAAACACCACCTTGAAATGTCGAGATGCAGTGTCTGAGAGGTTCCACCAGAAGGCCCCTGGCGTCGAGATAAACAGGCTCAGACATTCCTCTCTAGAGGGGTCTCATCTGTTTGAGCCTAAGGATGTGGAACTTGCTGCTGGGAGGGAGGAAGTCTCATCAAGACTCCCTCATCCATAGGGATTTAATATCTAAGCCCTATAAACCTCCAGCACCACAGCAGTCCTGTCCAATCAAAACCACAACGATGACAAAAACAGCAGGAAAGACAATGGTGTCTAAGCCCTTTCTTGTCAAAGACAGGAAAGGCAAAAAGTGTCTCCAGGGGAGGAAAAAATCCTAGAGGGAGCAGCCAAGGCCGCAAACGCTAGGATAGGCAGTCCCCCTGCATTTCCACCAGTGGGGAAATGCCTACAAAGTTGCGCAGACAGGTGGAAGTAACTCTGGGCCGATTCCTGGACAATCTCCGTGATCAGTCTAGGATATCGCGTCCCGTTCATAACATCTCTACCTCCCATGACCAGGAATCCAGTGTCATTGAACTCCCTTGCCATGGGATTGGCAAGGGTGGCAAGCCCTTCGGGAAGAAGTCCAGACCCTGTGGAAGAAGGGCGCTCTCCAAGAGGTCGTCGACGGATCCCCAGGCTTCTTCAGTCTACTCTTTCTTGTAAAGAAGGCGTCTGGAGGCTGTAGACCAGTCATCAACCTCTCAGCCCTGAACAAGTTTGTCAAACAAACTCCGTTCAGCATGGAGACGGCAGACTAGCAGTAAGACCGCAAGACTTCATGTGTACACAGGACCTAAAAGACGCGTACTTCCAGATCCCAGTCCATCCGTCTTCAAGGAAGTACTTAAGATTCAGCCTAGACAACAGAATGTACCAGTTCAAGGTGCTGTGCTTCGGTCTTTCCACAGCACCACAAGTCTTCACCAGAGTGTTTACCCTAGTGTCATCTTGGGCACACAGGATTGGCGTCCGTCTCCTCCATTATCTGGACGACAGGCTAATCCTAGCAGACTCAGTGTCAACCCTTCTTCAACACCGAGAGAAACTTCTGAGACTTTGCCAGGATCTGGGGATCGTGGTAAATCTCGAGAAGTCCTATCTGCTTCCTACTCAGAGACTGGTATACTTAGGCATGATTATAGACACCAATCTCCACAAAGCCAAACCATCAGATGACAGGATAACAAGGCTGAGAAAGATCGCAAGACCTTTTCTCAGACGAGAAGAACTTTCAGCCCAATCGTGGTTACGTCTCCTCGGTCACCTTTCATCGCTGGCCCGTCTAGTTCCCAATGGTCGCCTCAGGACGAGATCCCTCCAGTGGCGACTCAAGTCCTGATGGAATCAAGTTCACGACTTCCCGGACATCCAGATCCCCATGGGACCTGCGGAACTGACAGACCTTCAGTGGTAGGTGACAGACGAGAATCTACGAAAGGGAGTGGACCTTCTCGTCCGTCCCCTGAATTTGATGCTTTTCTCAGATGCTTCAAAAAAATGGTGGGCGGGCCCAAGTGGTGCACCACACGACCTCAGGCCTGTGGTCAGTCAGAAAAGTACCTCCACATAAATCTCCTAGAGATGAAGGCTGTCTTTCTGGCCCTTCAACAGTTCCAACAGTTCCTGGCAAGCCACTCAGTGGTGGTGATTAGTGACAACACCACAGTAGTCGCCTACATCAACAAGCAAGGAGGTACTTTTTCGCAGCAACTATTCCATCCAGCAGTAGAGATACGTAGATGGGCCGAAATCCACTCGATACCACTATCGGCACACTTCATTACGGGCAAAAGGAATGTGCTCGCCGACAATCTGAACAGAGCATCTCAGATAGTGAATACCGAGTGGTCTTTGGTTCATCTAGTAGCCAACAAAGTCCCGACTTTGTGGGGTTCTCTGACTGTGGACTTCTTCGCAACGGCCCTGAACTTCAGGCTCCAGCTGTATTGTTTCCCAGTCCCAGACCCCAAGGCTCTCTGGCAAGATGCTTTCCAACAATGGTGGGACAACATCAACGTTTACGCCTGTCCCCCGTTCTATCTGATGAGGAGGGTACTCAACAAGACCAGAACATCGGTCAATCTTTCAATGACCCTCATAGCTCCGCTATGGCATCACGCAGAATGGTTTCCGAACCTTCTGCAACTCCTAACGGAGCCTCCAAAAGAACTCCCTCCACGACACAATCTACTCAAACAACCACATGCCAACATCTTTCACAAAGCCGTAGCGAAGAGCCTGGAGACTATCCCGTATTTCCTCTCACAGAGAGGATTTTCGCAACAAGTTGCCATCAGGATGTCTGGATACCTGTGAAAATCATCAGCTGCAGTCTACCAGGCAAAGAGGATAGTGTTCTGAGGTTGGTGTCGTGGAAGGGGTATCTCTCCACTCGATGCCACTATTCCAGCAATAGCGGAGTTCCCTGTGTATTTGCGTGAAGAAATGCGCCTTTCAGTCTCGCCAGTGAAAGGCTATCGCTCAGCCTTAAGCCTCGCCTTCAGACTGAAAGGAATGGATATTTCCATTTCTTCATCGCTAGAACTTTCTTTACTCATATGGAGTTATGAACTTACCTGCCCCCAGTCAGAAGTGAGACCTCCCCCCATGGAACGTGGTTCAAGTAATCAGGTTTCTTAAGAGACCTCCCTATGAACCATTACGCAAGGTAACAAATCGCCACCTGACTTGGAAGACGGTGATTGTGCTAGCTTTGGCCAAACGAGTCGGTTTACTTCATGGTCTCTCGTACCACATCGCCCATTCAAGGGGATGGGGAGAGGCAACGTTCAGCTTCGTCCCTGAGTTTATTGCTAAGACTCAGAACCCGGGAGTAGGGGATCCTCGATACAACTCCTTCCGGATTTCTAGTCTCCGTACTGTAACAGATGACCCAGACCATCTCTTACTATGCCCAGTAAGGAGTTTGAGGCTGTACCTTAAGAGAACAGCCGCAGCCCGTCCTCGTGTGCCTGCACTATTCGTCAGCACAGGAAGGACCAAGAGGAGGGTCACCAAGAACACCATCTCAGCATGGATTCGCAGGGTCTTTGACCATGCACTGAATCCAGACCCTCCTCCGTCACGTCGCCCCCGAGCTCACGATGTCAGGGGCATAGCTACGTCCCTGGCCTTCAAAAGAAACTATTCAGTGACGCAGGTTCTTCAAGCTGGGGTGTGGAAGCGTCGGAACACGTTCACATCCCACTACCTGCAAGACGTGACCTACAGGAGACTTGATATGTTTTCTATCGGTCCTGTGGTGGCTGCACAACAGCTGGTTTAAAACCTCAACCTCCTTATTGGAGAAGTAGTAGAAGGTTGAGGGCATTGTTACCCGGTTTTAGTCTGCATGAATGAAAAGGTTTGACTGGCCCTTATTCTTTTCTTCATTCTCCCCTCTCTTGGGGAAAGCAGCATTCTGGGTTCTCTGCATAGCTGACCTTAAACCACTGCAGGTAAACCATGTTCCCTTGTATACCTAGTATTAACCCTTTTACCCCCAGGCTATTTGGAAATTTCCAACCCTTAACCCCCAGGGAGTTATTTTTTTCCCAGCACATTTTGCAGTATATTTTTTTTAAATTGCTCTAACGGCGTTAATTTTTGTCATAGAGAGGTCAGGTTGGTCTCATTCTCTTGGAAAATAACTGATTTTTCTCAAAAAATTATAAATATGAAAAAAATTTTTTTATAGCATTTTTATGCAAGAACGTATCTGTACGTCCATGGGGGTAAAGGGATGGCTTTTGTGAAACGTACCAGTACGTCCTTTGGGGGTAAAAGGGTTAAGATTAATACTGTTGCGTCCTTATACCCTGACGAGGTGGTATTGGGAAAGTCATAGTGCACAGTTTTTCCATCTAAAGAACTCGGAATAACTTTCCTAGGACAGTCACACTTCTACATACCTTCACAGACAGCTTGCGTAGAACGTGAACCTTGCGCAGCAAGGTTTTAGCAAGGCGCAGGGACTCCTTATTCCATGAGTGCTAACACACTCGGATAAGGAGCCCCCGGGTAAAGCCAAAACGCCAGATTGGCTGGGACGTCTACCCCTCCTAATGGGTGAGTCACCCCTATTAACCCACGAAGGACGACCCGTCCATTTAACAGATGCATTAATTGTCATCAACTTGCGAGCGTCTATATTGTGGATGCATTTTTTTCTTCCTTTCTCCCTCATACGTATGCCTTTAGCTCCGCCTTCTATTGATGTCACAGGCT
Source organism: Palaemon carinicauda (assembly GCF_036898095.1). Classification (NCBI taxonomy): domain Eukaryota; kingdom Metazoa; phylum Arthropoda; class Malacostraca; order Decapoda; family Palaemonidae; genus Palaemon; species Palaemon carinicauda. The sequence continues at coordinate 137,226,555 of NC_090727.1, read as the reverse complement.
ACTTTAACCAATCAGTGATCGTTTACAAAGCAAAGTTGCCAGAAATCTTATACTTTGAGGTTATAGGAGTGTGCTAAGCATGCGCCGTTGGCGATGGGTGTAGGTGCCGTTTGGCTTATTGATAGAGATTTTATCTGTTGGCGGGATAAAAGATATTGATTATCTTTATGATTCAGAAACAAGTGCTGATGATTTGGACAGCCCTAGTGAGCATGATAATGATTATATTACTAATAGCGATGTCTATGACGACGGTCTTGACATTGAACCTGTTGCTTCATCCTCTAGCAGAAGCCCTACTAACAAAAGATATCCCTCACAGGAACAATAAAGATTAATTCTATATTTAGTTCTAAATGCTTATATTATCTATCAGCAAAATACTGATAGTCCATCCAAGAGATAATTATGAACGCTGTAATATTTTTGTAAATCCGCATTACCAAATGGTGAAAAAGTGTCACTTGATATGTTATATAATTTTTTTTTTATCACGTTATTACTGGATAGAATATTCTGTTTTTTTAGGACTTTTTCAAAATTACATTCTTTACAAAATTAGCACTGTTATAACAAATAGGAATAATAAGTTTTGTAATAATCAATCATCAAAGTGCCTTTGATTCCAAAGTAATTAATGTATTAAACAATAAATGCCCTATTAAAAAAGCTCATCTTCTTGTGGTTTCAATGTTACCAAATACTCATATATTAGAGTGAAAAATAATATATTTACAGTTTTTGTTTCTTTCTTCTATAAATATCAATAAACCGTCGTCATCCTTTGGTGGCGCCGCCCTTCGTCCTTTGTGGGTTAAATAGCGTGGTTTGTATTCCAGTTACGGAACAAATGACAAATTCATAGATAATTTGTATTTTTCCCAACTATACAAACCTTAGCTATTTAACCAAACTTGCCCGCCAGCCCTATCCCCCTTGAAGTCCTACCTCCAAGCAAAGTGAGCTCAATCACAGGTGTGTGAGAGGGAGCGTTAAAAATTAATGGCTCGTCATTTCAGCTACGCCGAAAGTAATACCCCTGTTAAATAGCTAAGGTTTGTATAGTTAGGAAAAGCACAAATTATCTACGAATTTGTCATTTTATTCAGTTTTACCCATGTCATAATACATTCAACATTTCCTCTTTCATTTTAATATTACCAATGTTATTCTGAAATATGGTAAGGAATAGAAATAATTCATATCTACTCAAAAGAAAATTTAAATATTTTAGCATAACACAAAAACTACCAGTTTTCACCTGAAACTTGCAATATTATATAGACAAACTGTATACCTTAATTTACAACAAATCTACAGAATTTAGAATTACCATATTTCCCGTGTCATAAGACACTACAAGTGGTAAGACGCACCCTTAAATTACCAAATCTGTTTTTGGAAAATATCGAATAGAGGGTTTTACAAGCTATCTTGGCAGCATAATCAGCACTCAAGTGACATTTTTGTCTGGCACAGTAGATTTTCATATTTTGGGTTTATTATGAAATGTCTAAGTTAATATTGATTAGCTGCATCCCAGTTACCCCAATTTTATTGCATATTCATATAAGAAATCATTAAACCAGTCGTAGTTGCCATTACAACTACAGTTTAGTGTTTAAAGTGTTTACATAAAAGCAGTGTTGCCAAATGTTCTCAATCAAATTTTAGTAAAGAAGTAAAAATTCCAGTAATATTTTTCAAATTCCTCATATAGCCTACACAGTTTCACACAAACTTAATTATTGATCAAAAGTCTCTAGAAATTCCTCTAGGTGGAATACTTTTGCTTTTGTATGTGACTCTAGGTCTTGGTAACACTGCACTCAACTGATCACCAAAAGAAACAAAGAACTTGCTACTGTACTACATTAAATGAAGTGCAATATAAAAATAAATTTATTTATTAGTTATAAATAATAATTGTAGGTTTATATTTTACGTCTGGTGAGTATGAGTGCTTGTATGTCATTAGTTGGGTGTTTGAGGGTTGTCAAACTCCCATATACAAATTTTTCTTAGTGTTGAGATGCATGGTGATTTTTGGGGTAATTTTTTCAGAAGAAAAGGTGCTTCTTATGACACAGGATACTGTATACGGTATACTGTACGGTTGCCGCAAAACAACCCCTACAAAAATTAAAGGACCAAGACTAAGCACATCCTCCAATTCATATAATTGCTCCAGATAATTAGCAAATATTGTCACCATAGATCTCCATGAGGTGCTGTCGGCACTTTCTCTATCGATAAATTCTTAACTATGTTAAAATTTGTGACCATCCCTTTGATATGATGTGCTTGAACTTCCAATAGAAAGTCCTTGAGTTACAACGGTATTGACATTTCAAGGATATGATACATCCAGAAATTATGAACATTTTTCAACCTAAGTTTGCCTTGTAAATATGAATGGGCATACAAATTCTGAGTGCAGCACAAAAAAATATCCTTTGGTGGTAGAACAACATGGTGCATCATGCTGCCTGAATGAAGAGCACAGCATCCTCTCTTCCTAGTGGTAGACTGTTCTGGATTGTTGCCATCTCTGAGCTTTTTTTACCAAGAGCCTTTTGCCCTTCATTATTTGCCCCAAGCATAAAGCAGACAAAGATGACAGCACTTTTAAGATGAGGAAAGCCATCAGTATGGAAGTGAAAATGACATATCTGGAAGTAATTTGTAATTTTCCTACCAATATAAACCTGAAATACTTTACAGGTTTGTACTCTATATGAGAACAATTAGATACTGTGGAAAAAGTAAAAGGTAAAGATCACCCACATGCTACAACTAAGCCATTAACCTATCGTGACGATTATCAATGATTAAGATTATAGTCTTGAACATGTGAAGGAGTCTTATCACATGAAATTGACAGTAATTTCAAAGCTTTGTAATTTCATTATTGAGATGGAGATGAGACAGTTCATTCTTTGGTTGGAAGACCAGTGTCAACAGTATATCCCAGTGAGTCTCATGCTAATTCTGGAGAAATAAAAAAAAAATTAAAAATAGGAAGAGAAAGAAATTGAGGAGTTTGTGGCCTATAGGGGTTGGTTAGGCAGTTTAAGGATTGTGCAAATTACCATAAACTTAAATAACAAGTTTAAGCTGCTAGTGGTGATAAGAATGGATCAAGTGTATATCCTAATGTGTTAGTTAATACAATTAAGGGCATAAGAAATATTAAAAATTTAAGTAATTTGTATTTTTCCCAAATAAACAAACTGAGTCTGGATCCTGTGTAGTGTTCTTCTGAAATACACGAGAATCCTTTACACGTATACACGACGTTATTTTAGGCGTAAATTTTCCGAGGGAGAGAAAGAGGGGTTAGTTGGAAACCTCCTACCCTCTGATGTTTAGAAAAACTTGAGATTGAACGAAATTTGTTTATTCCTATGATGATAGAAGACGGTCCCTACTGGACACTCTTTGGAATAGGGAATGTGAGGTCTACCCAAATTATATCGGAGACAATTTATAATTGTTGGCAAAAAAAACTACTGAATTCAGGGTGATCTTTATCCATAATGGGATCAATGTGAGAATCACCCTTACTAGTAAAGTAACTGGATGTCGATGGTCACGACTCAGGAGTCAGGGAAGTCTGTTGGCTAGACCTACCAGTCATAAAAATGCCCGAGGTCTGAAGAGCGCACACATTATATGCATGCATTTAGCTCTCGCAGGCAACAAAGTCTATTATGAAAGAGAATTCACACTTGCGCTCTTATGAGGCGCTTAAGAGTGATTCACGTAACGTTGAGGTGGGGTAAACAACCTATTCAATACTTCTAACTGGCTGAGCACATGCCAGGGGTTTAGTAAGGTTAGTTCTTCTACATGCACATTCATAAATGCCATGTTTAGGTGTGCTTGCATTGGCAGACCATGCAAGTACTCAGAAGAGCGAGCTTGCTCCAGTGAGAGTGAGAGTCCTGTGTTCAACTTGAACATCCGCATGTAGGCGATTAAGTCTAGTGAGGCTTCTACATGATGCTGATCTGGGCAATGGCCGTCTGAGTGAGGCATGTCTGGGCGCAACCACCGAAGGCGCATCTGGTTGTGGCACGTGTAGGTGTCTGGTAGAAACTCGTCTGTATTCTTCAAGATGATGAAGAGATCCCACAAAGGTTGACGTGCAACTTTGCTGAGGGTTGAGAGTGCTCACTTGGCAAGCACTTTTCAAGTCTAAAAAGCGAGATGATCGTAGACCAAGTCTGGCAATCAGTTAACTATTTGCGAGGTTGAGAACATTGATTCAACAGCCCTCGCTGGGGGACCTGTTGCTTGAGTGTATATCCAAAGAAGTTAACAATTTCTTTGGGAAGGAGCTTGTTCCTTCAACATCAAGAGTTTAACTTAAAGGTGAGAATCCTGCATTCTCCTTCAGCCAACCGATCGAGTTGTGGGAGACGTTATCTTTAAGCATATTTCAAACTCAAGGACAGTGTCCCAAGAAACTATAGCATCACACCCGGAAAAGGCAAGTGCTATCATAATGACTACTCAATAAGCAAGCAGAGTGACGGGGCTTCCCAGCTCCCAGCCAGGTAACTACGGGCCACCTACTTACACCTCGTTTTACAAGTTTTAGCTGTCGCATTCTCCAGCTTCACTGTTATCTCTCCTATGTAAAGGATGATGAGTTGTATTTTTGTAATGGAACAAGTGAACATTTCAACATAAACTTTATTATAAATTTTATTAAAAGACAATAAAAATTTACTGTCCATCTTTACTTTATGGTAAGACAATAAAAATTTACTGTCCATCTTTACTTTATGGTAAGACAATAAAAATTTACTGTCCATCTTTACTTTATGGTAAGACAATAAAAATTTACTGTCCATCTTTACTTTATGGTAAGACAATAAAAATTTACTGTCCATCTTTACTTTATTATATGACAATAAAAATTTACTGTCCATCTTTACTTTATGGCTGCTCAATTTCTTCCAAACAATGCATAGCAGTTTTATTTTTACCACAATTTATTAAGCTTTCAAATGTAATATTCAATTTCTTTATATCTTCATTCCTTAGTTAGTTATGCTACAAATGTTAACGTAATTTCGCATTTTATAATCAATCACCACTCCTTATCAATCGCATTTATAGCAAAATCATTGATACAGCATGGCAGATCAGCTATTTCTACACAATTTCCTTATAGAATAAAGTCCCCTAACAAAAATATATTGTGAATATTTTTACAAGTACAGTACAGGTGTATCTAACATTTTTGTAAAATTTTCACATTATCCTCACTTTTTTTAATGCTTCCTAGCATTGCAAAGATATTCTGCTTACATCATTAAAGAAAGATAATTTTCAACATAATAAACCAGAATTTCATATCTGTTATAGTTTGGCCATACTGAGGTGCAGAAACAATTTCTCATCAGGTGCATAAATTTTGGCCCTAGCCAAAAGTCATGAGCCTGACAGCAATTTTGTTCTGCTGAAGATCATAAAGAGTTGAAGAGCATACAGTATATTGTACTTAAAAATACATATTTTCATGTTACATATATCCATATATTTTACTGCAAGCAGTACGCTTAGTGTCAAATGAAGAAAATGAGAGGGAATTGTTGTATTGGTACTGAGGAAAGTTCCAAATAATCCATGCTATCTTCATAAATTTACAGCAATTTTGACCTTGGATGATTCCTCGTGCTATCTTTTAAATAGATTAAGTTTAATTCACTTGAATTATGCTGTATGGACTACGAGAGGTACAATCGCAGGTTTCGACTGTTTTGACAATATTCTCATTGTTTATCACTTCTAGTAAAGCTCCCACCTCTATAATACAGTATGTACTATAAACTTGTATGGTTAATAGTACTTTTTATTCTTAATGCCCTTTTCTTACTTTTTCACTCGGAACAAAATGGACATCCTTTTTTTTTATAACTAAGGCAAGTACCATAAAATTACATCATTCAATATATTCACTGAAAAAATAATTCAACATATCCTAATTTTTCTTTGTAAAATCATATTTTAAGAATTATTTGAATTTTTCCTAGCTGTACAATCCTGAGTCATTTAAAATGGATATACTCTAGCACGCAAGCTGGTATGGCAGATGAAAAATCATCAAGGATCTGGCAACCAATATGGCATGCCCTACTCGCCCAAATATCGAATCAAGAGTCTGTGGCATGAAGGGGAAAACCCGCTAAATCCAGGTGGGACTTGAGGGGTGGATGTGGCGGGAAGAAAAACTTAAATGTCTCAGGTTTGTATAGATAGTTGAAATACTATTTTCAAAATTTCTGTTTTGTTTCTACATGAAAACAAACCTTTGTCATTTAAAACGGGAGTCTACTTAAGGTAGGAGAAATTTCCGTTGGCCATCTGGCTAGCAAACAACCCAGAATGAATATGCACATTCTGGTAAGGTGAAAAAGAGTGCATGTAACCCTTGCATCCCGTGACACAAGAATAACTTATAATGGGTCACAGCCCACCGTGTTAGATGATATGCTCTCGTCTGTGAACGACATATTGACTGCAAAAGTTGTAATATGATTAAGGATTTGAAGATTAACTACAATCTCCTTTGAAAAGACCATGAGGATAATACTTCTACTTATCGTAAAAAACTGCCCATCACTAGTGAGCTTACCTGCATAAGTATCTGGCCAGCAGTAACGTCGTACATGACGATTCCAAGAGAGGATGATGACGATGAAGAGATGAAAAGAAGCATAGAAAAATTATGGGTGCAACTGCCAACTCACACACATGATATTTGTTCTGTATGGAGTGGGTTCACAACACCAATTGCTGGGCATCTACCATGTGTCCAATGGAAAACATTTACAGACATGAGCTTTAAGGTCTTGTGCCCTTGAATGGATCTTACAGAAAGCCATAGTAGGCTTTGGAAGTGGATTACATAGATGAATCTCCCCTATTCTTGAATGCTCTCATGATGATTTCCCAAAGATAGAAAGAGATGGTGTTTATACTTTCCTCTTTGTCCTCCCTGTACTGACAAAAGGATTCAGTATTTTAGGACAACAATAACATGTTTGTTTCAGTACTGTAAAGACAAATTGCCCGTACAAGCCAGAGAGTAACAGATCATCCATATTATGTTACTTCCCTTAGTGACGAAAGAGTCAAACTAGATGGGTCCTCAATCATAATTGGAGATGGAGAATCAGTGAGGTCTCTCCTAGGCCTTTTACTCTGCAGAGAAGCATAAGCATCTTCCTGCTTGATTAAGGGACGACAACTATTGCACCTTTCAAGAATACCTTAACGTTGTCTAACCAAGTCATTTGCAGGAACGGAGGAAAGAGACGGTGACAAAACCTGATCGTGCCAGGGCAACTCCACTGGAGAGGTTGGGTCAGGGACAGGGTATTGTTTAGCAGAGGGAAGCAGAGGTTTAACATCCTCCTCCCTTGACGTTGGGTAAAATTCAATCAGGATCAAACAGTAATCTCTTTTAAAACATCCCTTCTTAGAAGCAGTCGTAACACGAGACTCTGGAAGACGCGCATTAGAAACATATAGAATCGGGGGAGTACTAGGTCTAATGTGCCTAATCCCTCTTCAAGGATGATCCTCGGTAACCATCCTAGGGAATATAGGTAAAGTTTCTAGAAGCTGCTTTCTTTCAAATGTTGTGGAAGCAAAACGCCACAGCTGCCTTCTTAGGGACTGGGAAATTTCCACTTCTCTGAGGAATCGATCTAGGAGGTGGACGTGCCTAACCTGCAACACCTCATCCTCCTCCAATAAAACAAGTGGTGGCAGAGAATGAGTTTCCTTATGAGGTACTGAATAATCCACCCCTGAAGGATGACACTGTAAAAGACGAGAGCATGCACCAAACTGCAGAATGGCGGACGCACCTCTGATCTGCAGTATGACGGACAGGCCACCGGATTTTGGTTTGGTGACACACAACTAACTTGCTGTATGGCACGCGCCTCTCATACTCCCCTGAATGGTATGAAGGTGGGTGTGCCTTACTAACTTGTACTCTTTTTTGTTACTGATGACTCCCGTTACTATGTTGATGCTCTGTTCTGGGGATAAAATCATGACATTGAACTCTGTGAGCAACCCTCACCTGACGGGCCACCTTTAATGACGCTGTCAGAGAAGATTGGTGGATATACCTTGATTATCACGAAGTCGTGGCTCTCAAGGTGTAAGCGGAAAGCCAGACTTTATTGCACAAAGTGGAGAAGAGTAGGATGTTAAGAAAGGCAAAGGAATAGAGTTGGGCGAGGTTAATGAGTACGCTCAGGTGATGGTTGGCGCTCTGGCATGCATTCAAGCAAATGCTCAGGAGATTGTTCTGGAGAATGTTCTAAAAACCTCAGATGCAAATCACGAGAAGTATAACATGAGAACTCACTTTGATACCCCAAGTCAGAAATAAAGACCTGATCATAATAGGCCAGAGCACTGAAATATGGCGAAGGAGATAATTCAACATGATGCTCTTTAGCTGTCATGTGGCGAGTATCAGTAGAAGCAAACTCAAAGACCGGAGACAAAGAGATAACAAGGGGACTATCCTCTAATGTAAATTAAGTATCTCCTATCTCACTATGGAGGACAGAAGAATCTACATCTTCAAGATAAACCTGGAGAATTAAATGGTAGCCATCCTTCATCGGTTGGCCTGGTGGAAGACAATGAAGGCTCAGTCAGGGGAATTTCCAGAGTCACAGTAGAGATCTAGACTTCTTCTGATTCAACACTGAAGCAGTCGAAGGAGAATAAGAATGATCCTATTTAGATTTCTTCTTCCATCAGTGAAATTTCTTCCATTGGGAGACCAACCACTCCCTACAAACAGCAGAAGGGACTCTGAGGAGCATCGACGTCCCCTACACGTTGTATACAAAAGGATGAAGGTCAACTTCCACACGTCTCTTGAAAGCCCCACAGAGATGTCCTTCCACACCAGGGCAAGTCCTCATCTTGCTCTACTTGCACTCATTCTGGAAGACAAGAGAAAAACAATCAATGTAAAAGCAATGAAAACTTCAAAAGGCCAACAACGGATGTCTGAGTGTCAGCAGAGCTGAAGTTAGAGTGGGTTACCTGCTTCAAGCCACAGCCCGTCAATCCTAAATACAGGCAAGTAGGGCATGTCATATTAGTTATCGGAACCTCAATAATTCTTCATTGGAAGTACCAGCTTGTACACTAAACTATACCAATTACAAATAACAAAGGTTTGTTTTTGCGCAGGAATAACAGACAATTAACAGATACAGTACTTGCATAAAAATTAATGCTCTATGCAATTTATGGTATCAAATAGAATAATGTCACAAAATAAATAAAAAGATAATAGGACCTTGAAAAATATAATTTGGATTACGTTACAACTTATTCTTCCTTAATATCATGGAATCAAAATTCCAATGACGAACAGATTGATGGCTTGAATGTTCTTTCATGAAGATCCTACACGGTCACGAGGAATTAGTCGAAGCTCTGAGCCATGCTTTAAAAACACCGTTCCTGTGGACAACAATAACAATACTGTACAATAAATATGACAAATTCGAAGATAATTTGTATTTTTCCTAACCATACAAACCTTAGCTATTTACAAAGGGTTACCTTTTAGCGCAGCTGAAATGGCGAGCCATTAGAATTTAACGAGGGTGTATTACCCCCGCGCTAGTTAGCGGGGGGGTAGGGGAGTGGTAGCTAGCTACCCCTCCTCCCCCTCACACACAGGTGAATACTCACTTTCACTTAGAGGTAGGACTTGTCTTGGGGGACAGGGCTGGCGGGCAAATATGTGTAAATAGCTAAGGTTTGTATGGTTAGGAAAAATACAAATTATCTTCGAATTTGTCATTTGTTCCGTAACCGAAATACAAACCACGCTATTTACAAAGGGTGACTTACCCCTTAGGAAGGGTGGAAAGTCCCCAGCCATATTGGCTTTGGCTTTACCCGGGGACTCAGAATCCGAGTGAGTCGCACTCGAGAAAAGGAGTCCCTGCACCTCACAAGTTCCTTGCTCCTCAAGGAACCATGTGGTCTACGTAAGCTTGTGTGTGAAGGAAGAAGTGTGACCCGTCCTAGGCAGTTGACCTGGAGCTCCAGAAGGAACTCTGGGTTAGGACGTTCCCAATACCACCTCGTCAGGGTATGGGGGACGCGACAGTATTGACTCAATACTCGGAACACAAGGAAGCATGGTTTACCTGCAGAGGTTCGAGGTCAGCTATGCAGAGACCAGGATGCTGCTTCCCCGTAGAGGGGATGATGAAGAAAGAAGTAAGGGCCAGACATACTTCTTTCGTTCATGCAGACTAAAACCTGATAACAATGCCCTCAACCTTCTGCTACCTGTCCAAAAAGGAGCCTGAGGTTAGACCAGCTGTTGTGTAGCCACCACAGAGCGATAGAAAACGTATCGAGACTCCTGTGGGTCACGCCCTGCAGGAAGCGGGCTGCGAAGGTCATTAGACGCTTCCAGACTCCAGCTTGTAGCACCTGCGTCACAGAGTAGTATTACTCGAAGGCGAGGGACGTTGCGATGTATCCAACATCGTGCTGTAGGGCGACATGACGGGGGAGGGTCTGGAGACAGGTCGAGATGAATGTCCTTGAGTCCGGCCTGAAGAGGTATACTGGAGACTCTCCCCCATGTCCTCCTTGTGCTCCAAAATTGACTGCAACTGAGGACAAACTGCAGCTGTTCCCAGCGCTAACCTCTCGATTCCTTTACTGGCAAGAAAGAGAAGGTCTTGGGACATCAGATACAGAATGGAGACTCGAAATCTTGAATGAATCGGATCGAAGGGCCGGGACCCCCAGATTCTGAGTCTAGCCAACAACTCAGGAGCGAGCCTGAATGTTGCCTTCCCCTCTTCCTTAGAAAGGGGGGAGTCGTAAGAGACCAAGAAGATTGCTTACACACTGGCCGTGGCCAGAGTGAGCAGGAGACCCAAGGCGGAAAACAATCCGAGGCCTGTCGTAAAGGGTCTTGAGAAGATCTCTTAAAGGCCTAAAAGTCCGAGCCATGCTCCAAGTTAGAGGTCTTCTTCCGACTAGGGCAGGGACGATCGTAGCTTCGCATGAGCGAGGATAGATCCAGCGGGCAGGAAAAAGATATTCCTTTAAGCCTGAAGGTCAGGGAAAGGCTGAGCGACAGGCTTCATTGCCGAGAGCGGAAAGGAGTTTCCTCCCGCCGAAAGGCAATAAGACCGTTATTGCTGGAGAAGAGGCCTCAAGGGAAGAGGTATATCTCCCACGGCACCAACCACCTTAGACTCTTCACTTTGCCTGGGAGACCCCTGTGGATGACTATCGCAGATGACGCGACCTCCGTACCGCGACTGTAGCGGGTTGTCTCTTCTTGAGGAGGAAGCGTAGTGTCTCCAGGCATGAAGCCGAAGCGACGCCCCGGTTCGGGAGAGATGTCGCAGTGTGGTTGCTTGAGTAGTCTGCGCCGTGGGAGAAGCTCTCCCGGGAGTTCCGTCAGGGAAGCAGAGAGTCCAGAAACCATTCTGCGCAAAGTCCCAGTGGAGCTCTCCCATTGAAAGGTTGACAGACAACCTGGTCTTGTTGAGACCCATTGTCCACAGACAAAAAGGAGGGAAGACGCAGGCGTCGAAGTTGTCCCACCATCACCGGAATGCATCTTGCCAGAGCCTCGGGGTCTGAGACTGGGGGGAAGAATAGCGGAAGCTTGAGGTTCCAAGCTGTCGCGATCAGGTCCCCCAGACCAGTACTTGCTGGTTACCCAAGGTCAAAGACCCCCAGGTACACTCTCTCTACGAGGCTCTGCTCGGATAGTCTGAGAGAACATTCCCCTGCCTGGAATGAGAGAGCCGATGGTGGTATTGAGAGAATCTCAATCATCCCGGTATCTCTACTGCAAGATGTGAAGGTGTGAAAATGCGTCCCCTGCTGGTTAGAATACGCCAGAATCATGAAGTCGACGCGCACGGGGCGACTCGGCAGGAGCTGTAGGATCTGTAGAGGGGCCAGACTAAGGCCCCTAAGCCTGCCTGAATGATGGAGAGGTATCCTTCAGGTCTTGACCATAGGCCTGGACCGGAACATGCCCCCCCCCTTTCCTTTGACGAGTCCGAGAACCGCATCAAGAATGTGGGGAAAGGACGAGAATATCCACTACCATCAAGAGGCTCCATAGGTCAACACCCATTGCAGGTCTAATAGTTCCGCTGGTCCCATAGGGCCAGGGAGTCCGGTTAAACATTGCCTGAAGCCACCGGAACTTGGATCGCCCCACATGGAACTTATCCTGAGGCGACCGTTCGGACTATAGACGGGTCAATGAGGAAAGGAGAACTAGGAAACGTTCCAAGGTAGGGCTGAAAGCTCTGCTTGACTGAGAACAGGTACTGCGACTCTCCTCAGTCTTGCCACAGTCAACCGAAAGGAAGGCTCGGAGGATGTGGTAACAGAATCTGGCGTCCCCAGGTGGTCACCCATCCAAGTACCGACGTTGCTTAACCTCGCTGGACGGACGAGAAGCGGGGTTCCCAACGTGGTAAGGCCGTTGACTCAATATCATGGCCAGATACTCCAGATGTTGAGGCAGAGGAAGAGAAGGCCCCAAGTAAAATACCATGAGCCCACACTCATGGTAAGCATCCGGAAGCTTGTCCCGGCGCTGAAGAAGGTCGAACCTGAGCCTACCGGAGTTGACCAGCCCTCCAAACAGCAGAGGAGGCGGAAGCCCGCACCTGAGCGGCCAAGAGGAAGGCAGGGAGAGTTCTCTGGGGAAACAAACCTGCTATGCCACGGCGGGATAGCCACACTGCATCATAAGCAGGAATACTTGCAGTCTAGGCTGAATTCGATGAGCACCCTGGAAGATGGATGGAATGGAAACTGAAAGTACCCTTCCTTCCGATCCAGGGTTTAAGGAGTCCTGTCGCCTCGTTACCAGTCTGATCGATTCTGCTGGTCTACGCTGGCCGAAGTTTGTTCGACAAACTTGATCAGGGCTGAGAGGTAGACTACGGACATCCCCTCTCAGATCCTTCCTTACAAGAAAGGATCGACTGAGGGGGCCGGGGGTGAAGCCGTCGATGATCCTAAGGAAGACCTTCGCCTAAGGTATGGATAATTCTGCCCAACCGGGCCACTCTGCTGACGCTATGGCATAGAGGTTCAGAGACACTGAATTCGCTGACAGAGACGGCAGGCACGATATCCTTGGCTAATCACAGAGATTGTGCGGGAATGGGCATCGGGAAGCTGTCATTCGGATGAGTAACCTTTAGCATCCTCCCAGCGAAAAACCTGCAATCCTAGAGTTCGTGAACTCCTTTTAGGACTATGCCCCCCCGGGGGAGTCTCCCGTGCCATCTGTTCCTGACAGGAGGAAACTGCAATTGGACACCTTGTCCCAGTTGTCGTAGCCGATAACTTAGGCTGACGTGGTTGAAAGAAAAGGGCGCTGGAGCCCTGCAGAGTCTGGAAGAAAGCGCCTTGGAGGAGTGAAACCGGAAGTCGATTTCCTCCGCACAGCAGCTGTCTAAGTCTCTGTCCTTGGGCACAAACAAACTCTTCTCAAGGATGGAAGGGTGTCTGAGGTCGTCGACCTCCACAGATGAGACACCCGAAGGAAGCCCTCAGTCACCGCGTCCAGATGGTACAACATCGAGCTTGTCCGCAAGTTAGATACTTAACGACGAAAGGCCAAGGTGCCTGAGCTCGAGAGGAGGAAAGTACCCCTGATCTTCCTGTAGCTTCCTTGAACCAAACCTCGGGCCGTAACCGAGGAGGGAAAGAACCTGGTAAGCTCCCAGAGGAAGGGGTAAGCCGTCACCCCTTGTCCGATGGAGAAATCTCGAACGGAAAGCCCCCCCGCCAAAAATCCTTCCAGGGAATGACGGGGAAGGGCTAACCAGGTTCAGGAAAGAGGAGTGTTGCTCAGATCTCCCTTAAGTTTCTCCTATTCTTGCAAGTGCCATGCTCTGCGTTTATGGGGTGAGGCCGTGTTCTGGAAAAACGCTCCAGAAGAACTCGCCAGGCTGGCCATGCTGCGAAAACCCCATTGGGAGTCGTGGTCGCAATCGCCCTGGAGCTCGCGCGACGGTAATTCAAAGATTTTCGAGTGGGCGCACGTGGAAGCGCCCATGCGCGGTAACGCACACGGAGGTGAGCGAAGGAGCGCAAGCTGGTGGTCGGCGAGCAATAACCCATAGACGAGCAATGGATACTGCAAGAAGTAAGCCGACGTTTGTGCGAAGAAACACTGTAGGTTCGCGCGACGGAACACCATCCGTCCGCGTGATGGAAAACCGTTGGTTCGCGCGTGGGCGAACATTGGAGAGCATGGGCGTGGACGCGCATGAGCGTAGACGTGCAGGAACGTGGGCGTGTGGGCGCGCAGGCGAATGGTCGTGCGGGCGCACAGGCGAGTGGTCGCGCGGGCGCACAGGCGAGTGGTCGCGCGGTCGCGCAGGCGAGCGGTCGTGAGGGTGGGCAGGTGGATGAGCGCGAGTCCGAGGCCGATGGCGAGGAAGACCACTGGCGATATGGATCAACAAGCGATCGGTGGTGAGCCGGTGAGCGCTGACGCGCAGGTTGGCGATGGCGCGTTGTGTTATGCCGACGCGATGGTCGAGCAGCATGCGCAGGTGAGCGATCGTGCGTTGGCGAGCAATATGCGAAGGTGAGCGATCGCGAGCAGCATGTGCAGGAGGGCGATCGCGCGATGGTGATCAGCATGCGCAGATGGGCGGTCGCGCGATGGCGAGCAGCCTCTGCAGGTCGGCGATCAGCATGCGCAGGGTCGCGCGATGGTGATCCGCATCCGCAGGTGTGCGGTCGCGCGATGGCGATCCGCATCCGCAGTTGAGGGTCGCGCGATGGCGATCCGCATCCGCAGTTGAGGGTCGCGCGATGGCGATCAGCATCCGCAGTTGAGGGTCGCGCGATGGCGATCAGCATCCGCAGTTGAGGGTCGCGCGATGGCGATCAGCATCCGCAGGTGAGGGTCGCGCGATGGCGATCAGCATCCGCAGTTGAGGGTCGCGCGATGGCGATCAGCATCCGCAGGTGAGGGTCGCGCGATGGCGAACAGCATCCGCAGGTGAGGGTCGCGCGATGGCGATCAGCATCCGCAGGTGAGGGTCGCGCGATGGCGATCAGCATCCGCAGGTGAGGGTCGCGCGATGGCGATCAGCATCCGCAGGTGAGGGTCGCGCGATGGCGATCAGCATCCGCAGGTGAGGGTCGCGCGATGGCGATCAGCATCCGCAGGTGAGGGTCGCGCGATGGCGATCAGCATCCGCAGGTGAGGGTCGCGCGATGGCGATCAGCATCCGCAGGTGAGGGTCGCGCGATGGCGATCAGCATCCGCAGGTGAGGGTCGCGCGATGGCGATCAGCATCCGCAGGTGAGGGTCGCGCGATGGCGATCAGCATCCGCAGTTGAGGGTCGCGCGATGGCGATCAGCATGCGCAGGTGAGCTAGTAGCTGGCGAACCATGTTCCTTCAGAAGAGTTGGAGAACGTTGGCGTGCCGGCTGTAACACACGAGGGCGATCCGGAGATCGCCGAGAGACAGGTGATCGCTGGCGAGCTGATGATCGCTGACGAGCTGATGATCGCTGATTGACCCCGACCCGAACCGAAGTTCGAGATCGCGAGGGCGAACGTGGGCGCACAGGGCGCGTAACAGGAACCAACAGGAACCGCAGGGATGATCATCATGAAAGCGCTGACGAAGAGGAGAGCGCTGAAGAGCAGAAGAGCGCCTGTGCGTTAACACTGAGCAGGAGCAAGAGAGAACACATCAGAAGGGCGCGCAGGGAAACCCTAACACGCAAGGGAAGAACCCCCGTGGGAGGCAACCCTTTGCCCCGAAGGGATCGTTGTCCGCCGGGAGACTGATGTCCGTCGGAAGATCGCTGTCCGTCGGGAAGACCGTTGCCCGTCGGGAAGACCGTTGCCCGTCGGAAGACGAGATCAGACTGCTGTCCATTTGCACCAAGGCGGAAGATCGAGAAAAGGGAGTTGTAGGCTGCAAACGGAGATTCAAAAAGGCGCCTCAAGCACCCTTATAGGGAGATGAGAGGCCCTTACGACGAGGCGGACGGTGGGCCTTACGGCGAGGGAGGCCAACAGCAACAGCAACAGAAGAAACCTCCGAAGAGGAGTCTCTATGAGTGTACTCTCTCGCGAACGAAAGAGAAACACTTCGTAGAAGAGACTGGTCAGCCAGTGACCTAAAAGGAGCAATCCTCCGAAGAGGAGCTCCTGCAGTTGCCCAGCCCCTTGAGCGAAACTGCAGGTGTGACCGCTCAGCACCAAGAGCATAGTCGCACGAAAAAAAAGGCAAGAGGAGAACCCTCCATAAGGGGAAAAACTCAAGCCTGGACAGGAAAAACTTCCCTCGGAAGGAAAGTTACCTGCCCAATGAGGCAAGCCTCCTGAGAGTTCTAAAATGAACTGGAGAGCTGTCCGTCGTCGCGGGAGTACTTCCAGTAGAAGGAGACACGCCCCTGACGAAAACACAAGGGGGGAGGCAGCAACAGCCGAATCCCCAGGACTCAACAAGACAGCTCACACCGTTGCCATATTACAGAAACGAACTAGATCGGTAACTGTAAAAAAATAAAACAAAAAAACATTAGTACACATTCATTCCCCCGGGAAGGCTCCGAAGAGGAATCCCGAGGGAAAGGAAACAAGAATTACACAACAGGCACGTGCCCTCACAACCACTTACACTCACGAGAGGAGAGCTGTAACCAAAACAGAATTATAATTATAATTATGTAACTATGTAATTATGTAATTTAAAAATGAATGAACACTAAAGAAAGAACGAAAACCCCGAAAGGAATCGTTCTACAAAGCTGAAAAATCAACAAATACAATTAGATTCATAAACTAATTGAGACAAACGTACGGCGTAGCAAACCCCCCACACGGAAAGGAAGCTACAAGGGCGTAGTAACACGTAGTAAAAGGGTGAACGACCTCAAGAGAGAGAGAGAGAGAGAGAGAAAGACATAAGTCAAACTCGATCGCCACCCATAACGCCGTGGCGGCCAACTGTCGAGGACACCACGTAGAAGTACACTACACACACAAATCTGAAAAGGAAACTTACTGATTTCTAAACTCAAATATGTATACAAACATGAAAACACGTTTACATATATATTGAGTAAATGAAAAGTAAGCGATTAAGTAAAGACAAAACAAACAATGGCTGCCAAGAGAGGACCAAGACAGAGACGTCTGTCACAGTCCGAGCCTAAAGTGAAAGTGAGTATTCACCTGTGTGTGAGGGGGAGGAGGGGTAGCTAGCTACCACTCCCCTACCCCCCCGCTAACTAGCGCGGGGGTAATACACCCTCGTTAAATTCTAATGGCTCGCCATTTCAGCTGCGCTAAAAGGTAACCCTTTGTAAATAGCGTGGTTTGTATTTCGGTTACGGAACAAATTTTTTTTTATATTCTGACATAAAATCAGATGTAGTCTTAACTTACCAGTATCAGTAATTCTCTCTCAAATTAGATTACCTTTGCATGTTCTCTTCAACTTGATTATCATGTGCACGACTTATGCTAGATTACACTTTGTTCTCATTGACTCAATCATTAAATGCAAACTAAATTTTAGATTACTTGTATATTCAGTGTATTATTTCAGATTTTATTCATTTAATTTCCTAAATCCTTAAAAGAAAGTAATTTTAGATCATATAAGTATTTAATAATCAAATAAACTGTTTATTCTACATTATTATTAGTCAGTCATGCTCTTTTTAACTTAATCTTTAAATACAGTTAACTGTTTGGGATTATATTTGTTCTCTGACTTATTTATTAAAAAGTTTATTCTTGATTATATTTTTATGTTCCCTTCAACTTCAATTATCAAATACAGTAATACTGTCTTTATGCCAGTTCAACAAATGTCGGTTCTAACATGGTGGTCATCCTTGAATATTAAATACAAATACAGTATCAAATTTACATAACGCCATTTGACCCAACCTTACATCTCTCTGTAAGTCGTACAATGACAATGAAGTACTGTACATGGAGGTTTATTAATGAAGCTATCTGGTTTTTATAACATTACAGGTTATAAGTACTTTTTCCCGTTCAGTATGTGTATCGGGGAAGTATAAGTTACTTTATTCAGTAAATATCTGAACAATGTCGAATGTCGAAAACCAACTATTGTTCCAGATTACATGTATAGTAACATCCAACCATATGATCACTGTACTAATAACAACCTCTCAGCTAATACTGTGTGTAAAAATGTATTTCAATATTAATCTTTTTTATTTCTATATTCACCTGATTTTCATATTACTTCTTTCTCCAGAAGCTAGGTTTATTGACATTTACCCTTAAAATTTTTGAAAAATAAATCCCACTTTCTTTCCTTTCAAAAGACATATACCAATAGTAAAATAATGAGACACTAGCAGTTAATGGCAAGAAGGCCCTTGTTCCAGTTTCAAAGTCAAACTATTTCCTGTTCTCTGATATCAAGTTAGTGGGAAGGAGGGTAGTCATGTATATGAACAGCAGTTGAGTATAGAAATAAAAATGTTTATTATTAAGATGTTTATTTCTATAAAACTCCCTAATATTCATATTGCTGTCTCCCACACACTGATGGAGAAAGAGATAGGTACTGGTAAATAATACAATTAAAAAAGTATTGTAGTATAATCAAAATTCTAAACTCCGAAGTGATCTAGATTACAGGTAACAAACCTTCAAATATGAGACTCCTGACTGTTTTCCTCAGGATATTTGAAAATTTTTTTAAATATGAAAATCATATATTAACTGAACTGAGCCCAGTAATCTCAAAAAGAAAACTTGAACTCTTCAAAGTAATATTCAGCGAACAACATGGTGATGCCATTGAGCCGCCTCATTTGATATCTGCAAAAATTTAAGAGATGCAGATTTAATCCTAGTATCCTGATAGAGTAGCCAGGTGTACACTAGCACCCTCACGCGAGCTACACAGAACCATTCCATGAATCTCCAGATTTTCCATGCCCATAGAATGTCTCTAGAGGGGAGAAGGGGGGGAATAAAGGTTATATAACCAGCGGGTAAGTATGTTCAAAAATTTATTTTGTTATGAAAATATCATTTTTAAACATTAAACTTACCCGCTGGTAGACGAGAATGACCATGAATGCATGAATGGGAGGTAAATCAGTTTTTGTTTGCGGTTGATACTGTACTGGTTGCAGACACAGAAGAGAAGCGTGGATGATTAGTGACATAATTTGGAAGTGTGTGTGTGAGAGAAGGAAGTTGAGAGTTAATGTGGGTAAGAGTAAGGTTATGAGATGTACGAGAAGGGAAGGTGGTGCAAGGTTGAATGTCATGTTGAATGGAGAGTTACTTGAGGAGGTAGATCAGTTTAAGTACTTGGGGTCTGTTGTTGCAGCAAATGGTGGAGTGGAAGCAGATGTACGTCTGAGAGTGAATGAAGGTTGCAAAGTGTTGGGGGCAGTTAAGGGAGTGGTAAAAAATAGAGGGTTGGGCATGAATGTAAAGAGAGTTCTATATGGAAAAGTGATTGTACCAACTGTGATGTATGGATCGGAGTTGTGGGGAATGAAAGTGATGGAGAGACAGAAATTGAATGTGTTTGAGATGAAGTGAGTATGGCTGGTGTATCTCGAGTAGATAGGGTTAGGAACGAAGTTGTGAGGGTGAGAACGGGTGTAAGAAATGAGTTAGCAGCTAGAGTGGATATGAATGTGTTGAGGTGGTTTGGCCATGTTGAGAGAATGGAAAATGGCTGTCTGCTAAAGAAGGTGATGAATGCAAGAGTTGATGGGAGAAGTACGAGAGGAAGGCCAAGGTTTGGGTGGATGGATGGAGTGAAGGAAGCTCTGGGTGATAGGAGGATAGATGTGAGCGAGGCAAGAGAGCGTGCTAGAAATAGGAGTGAATGGCGAGCGATTGTGGCGCAGTTCCGGTAGGCCCTGCTGCTGCCTCCGATGCCTTAGATGACCGCGGAGGTAGCAGCAGTACGGGATTCAGCATTATGAAGCTTCATCTGTGGTGGATAATGTGGGAGGGTGGGCTGTGACACCCTAGCAGTACTAGCTGAACTCGGTTGAGTCCCTTGTTAGGCTGGGAGGAACATAGAGAGTAGAGGTCCCCTTTTGGTTTTTGTTTCTTTGTTGATGTCGGCTACCCCCCAAAATTGGGGGAAGTGCCTTGGTATATGTATGTATGTATCCTGAACATTAACCTTCAGAGCCTTTGTAAGATTTACCTCCAATTTACTTTGGGAATTTTTATGATCAAACTTTTTACTAGAAATGTGAATTTTCAACACAATGATTTGGTATCCTAATCTCCAATAACAACCTAAGGTTCAATTAATGAATGGCTCTTACCAGACAAAGAAATTTTTCAGATGCATTTTTATCTTACATCCATTTCCAACAAAGGGGAGTGAAAAAATTGTGGCAGACTCTCCGTCTGGAGATGATGTTTGCTCTGAAGGAAGGCATTACACAAAATCACCTTAAACTACTAAAGCTTACCTTATAAGATGTGTGTCCACAGCAAAATATGCATTTAAATGAAGCCAATGCTAATAGGAAAAGTATTTTAGCTGGGAAATCCGAAAGTTAAATATTTTTCTAATGTTCAAAAGTCGAGTCTTTTAAATACTGTAAAACCA
Organism: Palaemon carinicauda; assembly: GCF_036898095.1. Lineage (NCBI taxonomy): Eukaryota > Metazoa > Arthropoda > Malacostraca > Decapoda > Palaemonidae > Palaemon > Palaemon carinicauda. The sequence goes on along the minus strand of NC_090727.1, from coordinate 137,205,855 downwards.
CCTTCAAACGCTAAAAATCAAAACTGATTACTGATGGCCTTTTAATAATAAAAACCCCAAATATGATATTTTCATAATAAAATAAAATTTTGAACATACTTACCCGCTGGTTATATAAGAATAGCTTGAGTCCTCTGACGTCCGGCAGAAATTCAAAACTCGTGGCAATCGCAGATAGAGTAGCCAGGTGTACACTAGCACCCTCACGCGAGCTACACAGAACCATTCCATGAATCTCCAGATTTTCCATGCCCATAGAATGTCTCTAGAGGGGAGGAGGGGGGGAATAAAGGTTATATAACCAGCGGGTAAGTATGTTCAAAAATTTATTCTATTATGAAAATATCATTTTTAAACATTAAACTTACCTGCTGGATATATAGGAATAGCTGATTGACACCCTTGGTGGAGGGTTAGAAACAGCAACATTGTTGGAATATTACTTAAGAGTTAATTGAAACAAGCTTAAGGGTTTGTAGCGGTTAGGGAAGCTGACTTCAATGATTCTCTGCCTCATTATGTCTGCTATCCTTATGAGATACAGCGATCCACCCAGGGGGCTGAAGATCTCTAGGAGCTGTCAAATGGGTAAATAACCTCTATGCTGACAGGACCTCAACTAATAGCCTTGTTCCGGGCGCTCTCAAGGAACAAAATGACCACCTGACTAAATCAAAGATTGCGGAAGATTGTCGACCAATCTCCACATACAACCATAAAAATATATAAAAGTTCCAAGAGAAGAACAAGGGTACTAGGGATTTTTGGAACGTAGTGGTAGATCCTTCACCTACTACTGCACTCGCTGCTACGAATGGTCCCAAAGTGTAGCAGTCCTCATAAAGAGCCTGGACACGTTTCAAGTAATGCGAAGCGAATACAGATTTACTCCTCCAAATGGTTGTATCCATGATGCTTTGCAGAGAACAATTTTGTTTAAAAGCTACAGAAGTTGCCACAGCTCTAACTTCATGAGTCTTTACTTTCAGCAGCTTAAGGTCTGCCTCACCACAGTGTGAGTGAGCCTCTCTAATTAAAAGTCTTATAAAAAAAAGATAGGGCGTTTTTAGACATGAAGAGCTTCTGAATTGCCTCTTAAATCTTTAGTTCTGTCCAGATAGAACTTCAGTGCTCTAACAGGACACAGGACTTTCTCCAGCTCTTCACCAACCATATCAGAGAGGTTAGCAATCGCAAAAGATTTAGGCCATGGATGAGAAGGACGTTCGCTTTTGGCCAGGAATCCAAGTTGCAAGGAGCATATGGCTTTTCCGTTTCTGAAGCTAATATTCTTGCTAAAAGCGTGAACTTCACTGACTCTCTTAGCTGGTGCCAGACTTACTAAGAAAAGTGTCTTCAAAATCAGATCTTTAAAAGAAGCCGAGTGTAAAGGCTCGAATCTGTCACTCATGAGGAATTTTAAAACAACATCTAAATTCCAGGCTGGTGATTCTTGTTGACGCTTCTTAGAAGTCTCAAAAGATCTGAGATCTTGAAGGTCTTTATTATTTGAGAGATCTAAATTCCTGTGTCTGAATACAGCTGCCAGCATACTCCTGTACCCCTTGATGGTCGAGGAAGAAAAGTTGTGCTTTCTTCTACGGTCTAAGAAGAAATCAGCAATTTGCGTTACAGAGGTACTGAATGAAGAAACTGATTTAGTTCTACAACATTCTCTAAAAACCTCCCACTTGGACTGATAAACTTTTATGGTAGAAGTCGTCCTTGCTCTAGCGATAGCCCTAGCTGCCTCCTTCGAAAATCCTCTAGCGCTTGCGAGTTTTTCGATAGTCTGAAGGCAGTCAGATGTAGAACTTGGAGGTTTAGATGGTTTCTTGCCAAGAGAGGTTGTTTGAGAAGATCTATTCTCAATGGCAGGCTTCTTGGAACGCCCACCATCCAATCCAGTACCTCTGTGAACCACCTTCTTGACGGCCAGAAAGGAGCCACTAAAGTCAACCTGGTTCCCTCGTGAGACACGAACTTTTGTAACACCTTGTACCGCACTTTAAATGGTGGGAACGCTTACAAGTTCATGTCACGAGCTGTTTGACGCTCGGGGTCGCATTGTGCTTGATGGTTAATGTTGCGTCTCGATAGACACTCGACGTCACGTCTTGCTGGACGCTCGACGTCACATCCTGCAAGATGTCCTGTTCCGCTGGAAGCTCGACGTCCTGTTAGGTGAACGTTTGACGTCACGTCTGTTTGCTTGACTCCTTGGGTTAAAAATGGCTAAAATACGACATTTAACTAGGGAGTTGTAAAGACATTCGTCATCAAGAACATCTTGACTAGTAGCCTCACTACGCTTGGTGTCCAGGTGTGAAGTTACCTGACACTCAGGGTCCAGGCCTGCTACCTTCTTGTTGTTCGCAGGCCGATAAACTAGCATGAGCGAAGAGAGCTTCTGTTGCATATCTAGCAGCATAATAAAAATAGGGTCTACACCGTTTAAAAAACACGCAGAGCGTCCAGAAGAAGATAACCAGTTTGACGGTGGAGAAGGAGCATGAACCGATGTCCTGCTAGGCCCAGACAACTGTCCTGCAACTGGGCGAGTTGGACGTTATTTGACAGTTCAATGGAATCGGCACTCGAGACAGTGGAGGAAGAGAGAGCGTGAACGGGATACGATACCCTGAAAGAATCACCTCGACCGTCCAGGGTTCGGCCCCGTGGTGAAGCCATCTCTGCCAGCGGCTTTGCAGGCAACCCCCCACAGGTGGGCAAATGGGAGGATTGCCTGTCTTATTGGGATCGGCCTTGACCAGATCACTTCTTACCCTTTCCTCCACAGAACGACTTTTTGCCGTGAAAGGCCTGCTTTGCACCCTTTTTACCCTGCTGTTTTGGGTCTCTAGCACTTTTCGGCTGCGGGTTTTTCTGTGCTTTCCGCTGTGGCTGAGAGGGGTAAGGTCTAGCTGTTAAGACCTTTTGGACGAGGGAGTCCTAACTGGACTTCCTCCACCTCTCTGCCACCCGCTCGACATCCTCGGGATGTAACAAAGCATTGCCCTCGAAAGGAGCGTTTCTCAGACTCGCTACTTCGGCCTGAGGGAGATGTCTATAGAGCTTGCCTATGACGGCATCTCTCCTCTTCAGGATAGTGTTGGCCCAAAGGTTCACTACCTGATGGGAGAGGAACTCGATGGCCCGAGTGCCAGACAATAGGAAAGTCTCCAAAGACTTCCTGGAGGACTCCCGAGACAAGTCTTTAGACCCCATCAGTTGTCCAAAGGATCCTAACCAGAAATCCAGCCACGAAGTAGCCTGCATGGCGTACTTCGCCACCTTTTCCTGGTTTAGGATTTCAGAGGCCGAAAAGGAGACGAAGTCCCATAAGTTTCTCGAAGGGGGTGGCCTTCGAGAGTGCCTCTATAGAGTGGTCGAGAGGCAGCGTTGGAAGAGATTCCCCGAGGATCTCGTAGTACCTCCTCTGAAACACATACGGAGGAGGTAGGAGCTTGGAGGACGAGTTGGAGCGGAGAGAAGAGGTAGACCCAGTTGCCTGGGACACTGCCTTCTGTTTGGCACTCTTCAACCCCTTTGACCAGGGCAAAGCTGCACTGGTCCTATGAGGTTTCTGAGTGCCATAGAACTGGTCAAGGACCGTTTCTTTTCCATCTAGAGGGTCTGCCGATGGATCTGTTAGCCCATTGATGAAACGGATGCAGGCTAGGACCTGCCAGAAGGCATGTTGCGACTCCTTCCTCTCATCCTCTGTAAGCTTAGGGCTAGCGGCTGCTGGGAAAGCGTCATCCTCGAGATCGCTCTGCCCTTCCACGTCCCAGCTTTCATCCATAGGAGCCCGGCATGGGTCGAAGTCATCAACTGTATAGAATGGGGATAGGGAGACTACCGGGGAGGTGCTTGCTTCCAGCTGCCTGGGAGGCAGTGAGGAAGAAAGCCTGGCCGAGGATTTGGGGATGGTGAACAAATCCTTCGGTTCCCTCCTACGAGGCCGGAGGTCTTCTGTCCCCAAGGGCCTAGAGGACTCCATCGGCTTACGGGTGGAATGTAAGTCCATTGCCGTACGGGGTGAATCCCGTCCGGTCGCAGGTCGTGCCTCCTTAGACACTATCTCGACCGGTAAAGAACGGAAGGAGTCTCCATAGTAAGTAACCCTATCCTCCTTGGTGGGCGAAGGACGAATCCTTTTCCTTTCCCCCTTTGGCCTGGCCTGTGGCGTCTTGAACTGCTGGGGGCTACCCTGAGGTTCATGCCTAATCTCCTCCAGAGGTCTTTTGCGAGGGGATGATTGTCTCCCCTTGCCTGAAGGACCCGCCTGTGCGGGAACTTCCGACCTCCTCCTAGGATCGGAGGGAAGAGAGGACCCTGGGAAAAGAGGAGGCGACAAGGGAATCCTAGGTGTATCGCCTAAGGGCTGGGAGCGGTGAACGACTCCCTTCATGGCTTGGCGCATTACATTGAATAAGGTGCTAAGTCACGGGCTCCTGAGGAACTAGCGGGAAGGTCCTTAGGAAAGGACTGCTCCCTGGGTTTAGGAACCTGAGCAGGTTTCCTAACACTCTTGTCTGATGGAGGCTTCCCTACAGGCAAGATAGGCACAGGTCTACCCTTAGGGATAGGATCTGGCCTCGGTCACACAGGTGACCGTTGTCTCTGTTGAGGCCTAAGAGGCTCGAGAGATCGATTGTGAGCGCCAAGATAATCGTGCGCTCTTGCGCCGAACTGTTGGTAGGCGGAAGGGAGCTCGTGCGCGCGCCTTTCCCGATTGAGCGCACCTTTTTCGCGCTCCTGGAGCGCATGAGGGGTTTCGCGCACCTGGCGCGCATAATGTTGCTCGCGCGCATGGTGCGCAGTGTGTTGTTCGTGCGCATGGCGAGCAACAGGATGTTCGTGCATATGGCGTGCCATAGGATGAACCCGCGCACCATGATCGCCATTTTGTTTGCGCGCGCCAAGACGGTCATGCGCGCTAACTTGGTCGTGCGCGCGAGAGCTCTCAGGTTGGTGAGAGAACTCATTGCTACTCTCACCCGAAGGTTCACGATAGCTTGTGTTGTGTAACCGCGAACAATCAACACAACGAGAGTTTAAAAACTCTGTCATAAAAAGAATGACTCTGGTGACGAGAACCCGAAAGTTCAGCGTGAACTGTGTTGCGTGAACCCGAAGGATCAACGCAACGAGAAACCAGAGTTTCTCTGTCACGATACACCGAAGTGTTAGCGTGACTAGAGTTACGAGAGCCCAATGGTTCAGCGTAACTCAGGTTAAGAGACCCCGAAGGGTCAGCGTAACGAGGAATCGAGGTTCCTCTGTCACGAGATCCCGAAGGATCAACGTGACTGACGGTATGAGAACCCGGAGGTTCAACGTTACCGTCGTTACGAGAGCCCGAGGGTTCAGCGTAAGAGAAACCCAAAGGTTTCAAGTCACGAGAGCCCGAAGGTTCAGCGCGACGGAGACCTGAAGGACACCTACTGTCATGAGAACCCGCAGGATCAACATGACGAGAGCCCGAAGGCTTACGATCACGCCAGCCCAAAGGGTGATCATCACGAGACCCCGAAGGGTCAACGTGAGGAGAACCAGCAGGTTCAAAAAGACGTCTCCTCACAGCCCGAGGAGGAGAACGCCCGGGGTGGAGAGGGGTTACCCACCCCTCCACTCTACGAACCTCCGGAGAGGAACATACAACAGACTCCGCCCGAGGGAGAGAGTGATTAAGGTCAACAGATAAATCCTCCGCAGGGGAGGAAAGTTCGCCCGAAGGAGAACTACGCTTATAACAAGGTTCTCTTTCCGCCCCTGGAGGAGAACCTAAAGCGTAAGGAGATTGCCGATGCACAGAGGCAACCTTCTCCCGCGAACGAGAGATATGTTCCCCCGAAGGGAAAGCTCACCTTGGAGAGAGCCCTGCCACCGCTCCTGGTGGGTTAGCTAACTCCTCGGTGTCGGAACCAGACCCAAGGTCTGGAAAAGAACAGGCACTCCCAGGGGGAAGAGAAGGAGCCGACTCACTAGGGGAGTCGGCATCCTCGTCTATCCTACAGGGATGACCTGGAGTCACAAGACCTGCGCTACTGCTCGACCGTACCCCGGAAGGGCCTGGTCGAGGATTAGCTTCGGGCAGAGATTTGGGCGTAGAGGAAGCAGAAGCCCGCGATTTCTTCGATTTCGAGGAAGACCCCGAAAGCGAAGATTCGCATTTAGACTTCTTTTTCTGCTTACGTGCAAACCTCTCCCACTGGGAGGCAGGCCACTCCCTACACTCGGAACAGGTGTTGTCCCGCGAACACAGAGTTCCCCGGCAAGCCGGGCATAAAGGGTGTGGGTCCGTCTCCACGGATGACATGAAGGTGCCACAGCGGCGGCCTTCAATCCCTGGACATGTCCGCATAGCGGGACAATAACCATACACACACAGACACACACAAAAGAAAAAGAAAAAGTAATAAAGTCAAGGCAGTTTGTTTAACGTGGTTACTCAACCGACAGGTGTGAGTGAGTGGGGTAGCTAGTCTACCCCAACCCCCTACCGCTAACTAGCGGATGGGGTAATTATCCCTCACTAAAATTGTCTTGGCTGGTTTCCAGCGTTGCCGAAAGTAATACCCTATAAATAGCGAAGGTTTGTATCTTTGTCAGAACAAACATTAGTAAAGAACAAACATTAGTAAAGAATATTTTTGTGCTTCATATGAACACAAGTAAAAATAATAGAGGAAAATATTACTAACCAGCACTCTGACTTGGATTGATGCCTATCCCATCATCAGTAATAATAGCCGAAGTTGCAGGCGCAACCTTAAATTCCTCCGCAGCAAACTTCAATACGGCAGTAAATGGGGTGTTTTCAGGTACACTAAGCCTGTGAGAGGATTGGAGATTGTGAAATAAATAAATATTAATGGAAAACTGACGACAGCATAATCACACAATATGTGAAGCATAATTGTACAATCAAGAATATCATTTCATGTTTTCAAAGATAGCCTTAATTTCACAAGTACAGTATAGTACTTTTTATCCCACTGCACAGTGGACAAACCCTTCACTCAAACTTAGGTGACCTCTTAATAAGAAATACAGTACCAAAGTCATAAGTGGATACTCCATGTATCAATTATTATCAAAATGGGATATTACCTAGCCCTATGAATCAAACTCACCTCTTAGAGAGCAGGCTTGAATAAATTCAAAAGAAAATATAAAATAATGAATATAGGTAATAAAAAATAATAAAAAAAAAAAAAATTCTGTAACAGAAATTCAAATTGTATTTACTGAATATGTGTTCTTTAAAATTGTTAAAATCTTAGATACAGAATCTGATACAATGTCGTAGATAGTTTTCTGATCTTTGTTTTTGAAAACCTGCATTCACAAAAAATTACTTTATCTTTAACTCATGTCACACTCACTGCACTTGGGACATCTCATGAGTGCATATTAAAAACAAAGCTCATTGCATGACCAATATGCAAAATAACTTCAAGGATAAACAGTTATGATTTTTCCCATTTATTACTTTCCAAAACATTAACCCACACAGTTCACCGTTTTCTTACTATAAAATTCTTTACTGCGCTTAGGTAATCCTTGACGGGGAGGTTAATGGTATGTTGTGGTAAATTTTTGCTGATATAGCAGCAACATCTGCTTTTTCATTACCAACAACTCCAACATAGGCCAGAATCCAGCATATCTCAATATTTACCAGTTGATCATAAAATCTAAGGAGCTCTTTTATTTGTAATACAGTACCAGTTGGCTCGTGTGTGTAACCTTTGAGAGCTTCTATAGCACTTCTCAAATCAGAATAAAGGACAAACTTCAGATTCACCCAATCTGCAATTGTTTCGATGTTAATTGCAACCAAAGTGTGGATAGTTTAGATGTAAATATAAATGCTTCATTAGATAATGGGGAGAGACATGTTTGTCTGAGGAATCAAATATTTAGTCTTCTGGCAAAAAGTGAGGGAAACCTATTTTTCGCGGTTTATGTATACCGGTAATTACACTGCCATATAAAGTACACGTAAAGTTAAGCTAGCCTAGCCTAGTTTATTGGTACAGGGCTGGAGTACATTATTTTATACAAGTTCACTACTATAGAAGAATGGCACTACAAAGAATACTTTAACCCTGGATAGGTACGATGGGTCGTTTGCGACCCCGAGCGTCAAAAAAAAACAGGTTTTTCTCACGTGACTCACCCCCGTGACTGAATTTGTGGGTGATCGACCTGCAGGAGGTGTCTCCCCTACACGCTCTAGTAGTGTCCAGATGTGCATTGCTGTAGCTGTACTCCTTCCCCGATTTCTGAGACGCGTCGGGGTCGAGCGCGACCGAGTTTACCCTTCTAAGGTAGTTTGCATAATTATCAAAGTTATTACGTATTATGAAATTGTCGTAGAATGGTGCAACTTGTATAGGTTATCAGTTGTGGAAAGTCTTGGTGGATTGTTTGGCTACCATGTGCATGATTTTTTTTTTAGTTAAAATGTCGTTCATCACCACGAGGACAATTTTACCACGAGTGCCCCTTTTTCATTTTTTTGCCAAGTCATTTTTCCGTAAGATATTGCCAAATAGGGTCGTAAAACTTTTGCTTGTTTAGTGTTGGAAAGTGTGTCTAGATGATCTGGCTACCCATGCATGACTTTGTTTTTGTCAGATACGACGTAGTTATTGGTATATTGGGTATTTAACTGTGGTTACCAATTTCTGTTTTTTTTCAATATTTGTAAAAATTACTACGTAGTAAGGAATTGCCGTATATTATTGATTTTTTTTTCATGTTTATGTGTTAGAAAGTGTGCCTTGATGGTTGGGCTAACACGTGCATGTCTTTTTTTTTATCTGAGATGCCGTATATTAGAATGTCGGGCATTCTACCGCGAGTGTCCCTTTTTCATTTTTTTTTCATTTTTTTGCCAAGTCATTTTTCCGTAAGATATTGCGAAAGTGTCGTAAAACTTTTGCTTTTTTAGTGTTGGAAAGTGTGTCTAGATGATCTGGCTACCCATGCGTGATTTTGTTTTTGTCAGATACGACGTAGTTATTGGTATATTGGGTATTTAACTGCGGTTGCCAATTTCTGTTTTTTTTCAATATTTGTAAAAATTTACTACGTAGTAAGGAATTGCCGTATATTATTGATTTTTTTTTCATGTTTATGTGTTAGAAAGTGTGCCTTGATGGTTGGGCTAACACGTGCATGTCTTTTTTTTTTATCTGAGATGCCGTATATTAGAATGTTGGGCATTTTTCCGCGAGTGCCCCTTTTTATTTGTTTTGCATTTTTTTGCTTAGTCATGTTACCGTAAGGAATTGGCAAGTAGTGTCGCAAAACTTATATTTTTATAGTGTTGGAAAGTGTTTCTAGATGATCTGGCTACCCATGCCTATTTTTTTTTTAGCCAGATATGGCGTATATATAAGTATGTGTTCGATTTTCCTGTGATTGCCATTTTTTCGTTTTTTCCCATTTCTTTCAAAATTACTATGTACTAAGGAACTATCACAGAGTAATATTTCATTTATATGTTTATTTGTCGGAAAATGTGCCTTGATGGTTTGCCTAGCACGTGGCTGAAATTTTTTTTTTCTGAAATGCCGTATATTAGAATGGCCATTTTTCCACGAGTGCCCCTTTTTATTTGTTTTGCATTTTTTTGCTTAGTCATGTTACCGTAAGGAATTGGCAAGTAGTGTCGCAAAACTTATAATTTTATAGTGTTGGAAAGTGTTTCTAGATGATCTGGCTACCCATGCCTATCTTCTTTTTTTAGCCAGATATGGCGTATATATAGGTATGTGTTCGATTTTCCTGTGATTGCCATTTTTTCGTTTTTTCCCATTTCTTTCAAAATTACTACGTACTAAGGAACTATCACAGAGTAATTATTCATTTAGATGTTTATTTGTCGGAAAATGTGCCTTGATGGTTTGCCTAGCACGTGGCTGAATTTTTTTTTTCTGAAATGCTGTATATTAGAATGTTAGCCATTTTTCCGCGAGTGCCCCTTTTTATTTGTTTTGCATTTTTTTGCTTAGTCATGTTACCGTAAGGAATTGGCAAGTAGTGTCGCAAAACTTATATTTTTATAGTGTTGGAAAGTGTTTCTAGATGATCTGGCTACCCATGCCTATCTTTTTTTTAGCCAGATATGGCGTATATATAGGTATGTGTTCGATTTTCCGGTGATTGCCATTTTTTCGTTTTTTCCCAATTCTTTCAAAATTACTACGTACTAAGGAACTATCACAGAGTAATGATTCCTCTAGATGTTTATTTGTCGGAAAATTTTGTTTATTTTTTTTTTGATTGAATATCATCAAATTTTTTTAGCTAAAATATTATATTGTTTTACATTTTTTTTTTCGATTTTATTTCCCTTCAAAAAATTTTTTTGGGTCAGAATTTTAATTTTATAGTCGTAAAATAATCGACAATTATCCAGCAACCCACCATACAATTTTTATGCATATCCAATAATAATTAGATTAGTAAATAACACCTTGAAATTGACATACCCTTCCTACATTTCAAGTGGCAGATTAGGGAGTCTGAGTCAGTGTGGTTGGCGGCCATTTTGTGGACATATCCGAAGCGTAAGCTGCCCTATCTATATATATTCTTGTTCCCTATAGAATTTGTGATATTTTGGTATATTTTTACCTGCATAAATATCATATTATATATTAAATATATGTATTTTTTTACGAAATTTCTAAGTACTCAAAAAATTACCTTTAGATATGGCCCCTGATATAAATGTAATTTACAAAATAATGAAGATTTTTTTACATATTTCTATTTTAGGATAACATATGTTTATTCCCTAAAAAAATTAGCCACTTCCTATTTCATTTGGGTACCCAAAAAAATTCATGAAATTTGGACAAATTTTTTTGGCCAAAAAAAGTTACCCTTTTTTTCTCATTTCAGATCTTCACCTCCATGGGTCTGACTTCATCCAAAATACATCAAGATGTGTCCTAAACATTCAAGAATCAATTCCTAAAAGGATTTGTGTATATATGTATAAACTTTTTTTTATGAATTTTTATGTCAGGTCTTTTTTTTTTCTACTTAATTTTTTAAAATATTTATAATAAATAGTTTTTCTGCAGATGAGTAGTATTTATCTTTACAGTTGTTTTAAGCATTCATTGAAGTTTTTTTTTGGCAAAAGAAAAAAGGAGGTTACTGCAAAAACTGATTTTTCAAGAATTTTTTTTGGCGTCGGGGTCGTTCGCGTCCGAGTATACCCTTAAAGGGGTGTCCGAGGAGCGTACCTATCCAGGGTTAAGGCTACTGGACAGTGAGAATTTCTCTAGAACATTACTATGTAACTTAAGGCTGCAGGACATGGAGAATTTGTCTAAAACATTACTATGTAATTTAAGGCTAAGGGACATGGAATATTTCTCTGACACTATTTTATTCAAAAAAATTTATATTTTGCTACATGCATATCTAACCATTCCTAAATAATTTTAAATAATTTTAATTGATTCTGTAGGGGGTACTTACCTACGATACACAGTCCAATGAAACTTTAATGATGAAGGCATGATAAATTAGCGGTGCAGCAGATGATGATGAAGAAAATTATATTTACTTCACAGCCAACTGTAGGCACCATTGTGATGTTTGATTGAAATTAATCAGATTAAAACTTTAACGAAAGTATACGTATGGCTTGGAAAACGTAAAGTAGAAAACAACAAGGAAAGAGGCTGCCTGGCCTAGCATCATTTTCTTGGCTGATGCTAGGATCCGAGGGCCAATCATCAGCCAGGATACAGATACCTATGCCCCAATTGGTTGACTCTCATCTGTCAGCCAATAGCGTGTGGTATACGATCTCACATGAGCAACAAAGATGATATAAGAAGTCTCAGCCCAGCGTCAGAATACACAGGCCTAGTGTATTTTCTATCATACTCTTGTTCCACCATGCTTTATTTATATTTTGTTACAATAACATATTTTTATCTAGTTTTGTTATATTTTTATTATTTTTCAACTTGTTGGGGTAGAAAATTATCAAATTATCATTAAAATTATTAAAATAATGGAATTTATTTATTTATGGCAAAATTCAGCACATTTCGTGTTTCGCAGTGATTTTCAAGACCATGAGATGAGCATAGATGAGAGCATATTCTTGTAATACTTATAATCCAAGGTAGAGAAAGAGAGATGATTGAATAAGGGTCATTCTGATGTTTGTAGATTGAATAGCCTATTTGTTGTACGTGAGCATGTAGGTTCATAATTGTTTATAATCATACATCACTTGGGTTCAAAAGGTTCTTCTTGGAAGTGGTGGTGGACATGATCTTCAAAGCACTTCACATTGTTACAAACTCTCTTTATACGGACAAAGGTGGCTCCCAACTTTTACATAAAACTGAAATAATTGAAGGAGATCTAAAGGCTCTACTACAAAATCTCATATATGTATTGAATCAAAAGATTCTAAAGCAGGTTCAAAGCCCAGTCCATATATTAGGCTACCATATTCTATCTAGAACATAAGAATGCTTTATAAATTGTCAGTACAGCTGAACACCTTACACCCAACTTTGTATAAGATACTTTCGTCATTAGGTTCAGAGCATTACTGCATTACATTTAATTTAATGTAAAATAGATACATGTGCTCTCCAACTGAACTGGGTATCTGATATTAATCCCATAAATTTTATATTATCTTTTAATTGGATTTGAACATCTCCTAATGTGAGATTTGTGTCTAGGTTTTGCTTCCACCTACTATTCTAGTAAAACATTATCACTCGAGTTGTTCCTGCATTACGTTTGAAACCAACTGATGCAGTCCAAGCATCACAAATTTGAAAAGTAATTTATATTCCTCTTAACTAAACCAACCTGTGTCCTTTAATAACCCACTGGATGAGGAGAGCCCTAGTTCTGAATCTTCCAGTGATCAAGATATTGAAAGAGCTGATTTATTTTCTGATACCAAGAAATAACTTTTCCTTATCGAGTGACAGGACAAAAGAGAGAGGAAGAGAGATCCCTTCACTTTAGTTGCTGATTCTAGTGGGTAATTTGTGGCAGAAAATAAAAAAACTCCTAATACTTTTATGGTGGATGGTGTGACAATACAAAAGAAGCAGGGTCATTCAGAGAGGGGGGAGGATGCATAACAGGTTAAGGATTCAAGGGAGGCACTTGACCCACAGAACTTAGATTTCTCCTAGTCAGCTTCATTTGTTTTCTACCATTGAATAGGAATTGGTGTATACTCTAATGTACTGCTATAAAGGTAGCCTAGGGTGTTCCATTCAAACCCATCAACAATGCAAGTGGAACAAAAGAGTTAAATCTATTGATGAATAGTATGTTCCACGAGATTTTGAATAGTAAGAGCTTACATCAGAAGCCAAGAAGGGTGTGCCTTCTGATCTGATTCTCTCAAGGGAAGACTCCTCATAAGTGTGAACACTGAGGAGTCAAAACTGAAGAGGTACTGATGCAAAAGACACTGACCTCCAGAACCTCAATGCCTCAAAGCGTGGGGGGGGGGGGGGTTTGTGGGACTGACTGCAAGCAAGAGATTTATCGGATCCACAGATCTGATAGCCAATCCATTCTAGGGCCAAACAGCAAGATCCAACCATGGCAGGTCCAGAGAAGGCCTTAGCCTTTGAGAGGCACCCAAGCATTGACCAACGACCAAAGACCTACCTTTGGTTGGGGTCATTGTCACCATATCCATTGGTTGCATTCACAAACAAATGCAAGAGCCTCCACAAAGTACAGTGCACTATGACAATGGGTTCTCTGCTTCTGTTGGTATTGGGCTCAGGTCTGTACCTTCAGGGCAAAAGAATCCAGAGTCCTCATCTCTTGCAAGGGATCAAGGCGTGGCAGTTTCCTCCAGAGGTGTACTTTCCATGACAATAACAAGCAATCTGTCCCCAAAGCCAAAACCAGCAACATAATCAGGGGCTGATGAGGGGCCAAGCTGGTTCTTATTGATGATTTAATTAAACACAGATCTGGTATCAGTACCCTTCTCTCAGTTGATTGTGGTAGACAGTAAGGGACTCTAAGTATGGTAAACAGCTCTTCTGGGAGGACACTCCAAAATCAAACCATTGTTCTCTGGTCTTGGGTAGTGCCATATCCTCTGTCCCATGGTCTTCCACTGCCTTGCGGTAGAGTTCTCTTGCTAGAGGGTACACTTAGGAACACTTTCTATTCTATTTCTCTTCAGACTTAGTTTAAGACTTATTTTAATGTTGTTACTGATCTTAAAAATATTTTATTTTAATTGTTAATTATTTTCTTGTAGTTTATTTATTTCCTATTTACCTTTCCTCACTGGGCTATTTTGCCTGTTGGAGACCTTGTGCTTATGGCATCCTGCTTTTCCAATTAGGGTTGTAGCTTAGCAGACTTATTTTAATGTTGTTACTGATCTTAAAAATATTTTATTTTAATTGTTAATTATTTTCTTGTAGTTTATTTATTTCCTATTTACCTTTCCTCACTGGGCTATTTTGCCTGTTGGAGACCTTGTGCTTATGGCATCCTGCTTTTCCAATTAGGGTTGTAGCTTAGCAAGTAGTAGTAGTAGTAGTAGTAGTAAATAATAATAATAATAATAATAATAATAATAATAATAATAATAATAATAACAATAATAGTCAACTTAATAATAGGGCCAGTAAACGAGGCATATGGTGCAAACACTCCTGAAAAAGCAATAATATTGCTAATGACTGAAGAAATGATTGATGAAACAGTGCAGTGGACAAATATGAGGATTCCAACTGAATCTGTGAAGCAGAAATGGACAATATCAGTTGTAAGACTAACAGAACCATCCGAGATGAAGGCTCTTCTTCGAGTATTGATACTTTGTGGTGCTCAGAGAGATAACCACCTATCAAAAGAGAAATGTGGGACACCAAGACAGGGTCACCCACTTATTGAATAGCCATGTCTGAAGCTCTATTCAAATTCCTGATAAGCTGCTTAAGATCTGATGATCGAGATGCACAGGATGCAAGACATGCAGTTGACAAATTTGCTCCACTTAGGAAACTTTGCAACATGTTTATAAGAATTGTGAAATCATGTATGTCCCTACAGAAACTCTGACTGTAGCTGAACAGCTATTTGCATTCAGAGGCCATGTCCTTTCAGAATATACAGACCAAAAAAGCTAGCAAAATATAGCATCAAAATTGAGTTCATATGTGGCAATCAGAACAAGTACATTTTTGGGGCTACACCACACACAACTGTTCTTCTCTGTACCTTTTCTGCAGAACTACTAAACAAATGTGGTATTACTAATGTCGGAACCATGAAAGTCACCAATTAAGAAATACAGCAAGAAATTAAAAATAAAAAAATATCAAAAAGCAGGTACTAGTGCCCTTTTCTTCATTAATGAAAAGATACTGGTCTCATACCAAAGCGTCAACAACGATGGTAAACACAAAATAAGAGATTTTAAAAATAAAACTAGTGGTAGATTAGACAGTTTTGATCAAATGTACTCTATGTACAGTATTCATGTGGAAGAGAGGCCAAACGGTGGCCTGTGCGTGTTTTCTACGGAATGATAAATACCAAAACTATCAACTCATAGATTATACATTCTGAAAACCTTGAAAGTATTGACAGTTTTTATAAGGAATACATGACTTCACCCTACAAATTTCTGTAGAAGATTTAAGTCAGAAAGTTCACGAATCGAGACTCTGCCATAGTGTGTGTTCGCGAAATAAGATTCACCTAGAGCGCGCTCGCAAAAAGAGACTTGCCTCTAGAGAGCAATCATGAAATGAGACTCACCACTGGCACGTACCCATGAGACGAGACTCGCCACTAGCATGTACCAATGAAACGAGACTCTCAACTGGCGCACACTCGTGAAACGAGATTCGCCCCTGCCGCAAGCTCACGAATGACACTTGTCCCTGACTCGCACTTGTGAACGAAACCTTGCCTCTGATTGTGATTTGCCACTAGTGCTTGCTCGTGATCGCGACTCATAACTGGTGCATGATTGTGAACAAGACCTGCCCCAAGTGCATTACCTTGGGTACCGCTCTATATCTCATGAGATAATGTGTGAAAGTGAGACAGATAGCTGGGCTGAAAGCGTGAAACTGTCTACACCAAGGATCCCCGAAAGGTCTGCCAGCTCAGAGAGGTGAGGATAAAGGTGTCCATCACCAGATTGAGCGAGTTCGGCGAACACTTTCATTCTGAGAGGAGGGCATGATAAAGAAGTGTTCCCATGAGCACTATCTTGCAGATCATTGAATGGAAAAGGATCTACTAATGCCAAAGGTGTAAGCCAGGTCCCTTTGCTATTATATTAGTACCCTGCATGTTAGAGCCGGGAAGCAGATGCATTACCTATAATAATCCAGTACTGTAGTAACCTGAGCACCTGCTCAGGTCTGTAATTTTAGGATTCATTTACTTTTCATCCACTAACTAACCCGCTTAGAGGTGTCAGATGTGTCACTCCTGCGGGCAGGCTAGAGGGAATATGACTTGAAAATGTCTGCTCTGTCGTGCCACTCTCTTATAAGAGTGCAAACCCCTAGCAGTCCATCTAGTGAAGCTCTACTGAGAGAGCAAACTAGAGGATTTACTAAAATAGTGAGAAATCGCAAAACAAATTAGCAAACACAAACACAGATGGAAAATGTTCCGAAATGCATGTAAACATTCCAGAGCTGCTTGTCTCAAGGTGTCAATCCAATGCTTGCTCGCCCGAAGTAAGGTTGGCAAGGCCTCAAAAGATCGCTAACAAGGATCGTTCAAGAAGGAAACTCCACAGTGCTCAACTATTGTAGTTTCTTTGTCCTCAATGAGGGGCTGATTAACCTTATTTCTTCCAATGGCAGAGAAAAGAATGACGGTAGCATTCAATGAATTTCTAACTGAATGGTCTTTAAAGACTATGCTTAAACAAAAGAAAATGGTCCCATTTTCTTTCAATTGAACCCCGTCAGCTGAGAGTTCAAGATTCTTTAAACTCTCTCTTCATCCGCAACTACAAAGGTTTCTGTCTTTCCCTTGTAATTCTTACGAAATTTGACCACCCTACATGAAAGGCTGTTCACAAACTTTTTCAAGAAGACTTCCGAGTCCGTAACTACAATACTGTACTGTACTATGTTCTTATATCTGAACTTAAACCTGAGACAACTGCCTACAACAAGTGACTGAAAACACTGACAGCTTATACTGAAGTAGTATGTGAATAAAATTTCACAAAAGAAAAGATTCCAATTGCAGGAATGTGGGCACATAACCACTGCTCCCATCACCTAGAAGGATAGATAACCTCGAGTAAGAAATACCTATCTCCCTACAGTACCAATAGCAGATGAATATGAATATGGAAAGATAAGTCTCCATAGCAGGAGGGTTACTGTGAAGTTATTGAATGCTAACGAGGAAAGAAAATGTCCAACATCATGTAGTCAAGATAATTTAAGTCAACAGTACCCTAAAATAAAATTATTGAGGGAATAATCAAAATTTATTTAGGAAGTTAAAAGGAAAATATTTTGGACATAATGAAGATGAGCAACTTAGATTTCACTAAAAAAAAGAAAATGGTCTCAAGACAGGAGAAAGAAATTAGAATACAGTGCACTATTTTACATAGCCTTCATATAGTACTTTATACCATACAAACTTTAGAGTACATACTCTTTTCAAAGATACTATTCCTTACAAATATTTGCATATGAACGCTTGCAAAAGAAACTTTTCTTATACAAATTTTATGCGAATGAACATGTTTTTAAAGAACATTCAATCTTAGGATTTTTTCCCATTACGAACATTTATGATTTTTTTCCATTACGAACTTTTGACATGAAGAGCTTTATACCCTATGTTGAGATACTACCACTAGAGAGTCCTTTGACTGTCCTCATACACCTGACAACACTGATATTACCAAAAATTCTTCTTCACCCAAGTGGTTCACTATTGCACTGTAATTGTTCAGTGGCCATTTCCCTCTTGGTAAGGGTAGAAGTAACTCTTTAGTAGTAATGGTAAGCAGCTCTTCTAGGAGAAGGACAATCCGAAATCAAACCATTGTTCTCTAGTCATGGATAGTGCCATAGCCTCTGTTCCATGGTCTTTCACTGTCTTGGGTTGGAGTTCTTTTGCTTGAGGGTACACTCAGGCACACTATTCTATTTTATTTCCCTTCCTCTTTTTTTTTGTTAAATTTTTTATAGTTTATATAGGAAATATTTATTTTATTACTGTTCTTAAATTATTTTTCCCCTTCTTTCCTTTTCTCACTGGGCTATTTTCTATATTAGAGCCCCTGGGCTTATAGCATCCTGCTTTTCCAACTAGGGTTGTAGCTTAGCAAGTAATAATGATAATAATAATACTTAGGCACACAAACTTTATCCAAAAAATTTTTTCTACACGAACTTTGGTCCGGAATCCTTACAGGACTGAACTACATTTACAATATTTTCACAACTGGCTTCAAGATTATGCTATACTGTAATTAAATACAAACTGATTTTTTTGGGTGATCTTTCATGTTCTGATATAAAGAACATAAAAGAACCTTTACCAGTAAGTACATTTTCCAAATATTCTTTAATTTCAGTTTGCATAACTGGTCTGCTAGCTACGGAATGCATTGATAATCAACAAAAACTTCAAGGAATTGCATTCCTTCCCCGACTCTATACTGTATACGACTGTTTCAAATGACTTATGGTCTGTATATGATAGAACATTAAAAAGTTTATCCAGGACAAATAATAATTTTTAAGGCTGGTATAATACTTTCATGATACAGTATGTACGACAATCGTCTCACTAATAGAAGCTTAATTGATTTGAAAAATTTGAAGGAGATAGACAAGTACTGAAATGTTCTTAGAGCAATGTACTAAGATCAATATACCGGAAGAACTATCTATAATTATGTTATAAAATCATACAGTTAAAGATCACAAACTTCAGTCATTCATATTTTTCCTACCTGTACAAATCTGAGTCCTTTAATAGGAGTAATTTCAGCTCTGCTTGCCCAGATGGGAGAAACAAAAGCATCCTGTGTGAGAGATCCGCAAGAGCATGAGGGAGAAGCGGGGAAATTAATTTTTTCTCCCGCATGACCCAATTCACCATTCTTGAAGGTCCCAGCCCAAGGGTTTGCGGGGAGAATGAGGTGGGAAGTAAACCTTAAAGGACTTGGGTTTGTATAGTGAGGAAAAATACAAATAACTAAAATTTGTGATGTGTTCAGATACAAATACAAAGCCTTGTCCTCTAAGTCAGAGAATAGCATATAACATCAATGAAAAAAATTATTTGTAATTCAAAACATTATTTCCAACCTAAATTCTTCTACACATTTTACCTTGTTCTTTCATTTTAATTAAGCATTCTAGACTCCTTTATGTTGCTTCTAACCACCTCTTTGACATTCAACCCATTAATAATTTGAGTCAATCAACATTATTTGAGCATAATTATTTTGGTCATCAAAACAGAATGTCAACAATAATTCTTTCAAAACTACAACCATAGAAAGTACCACATACTAAAATTCAGTTTAAAAATAGTGAAGTCCAAAGAAACCTGTAGATTATGGTACATTAATTTATCTGATACTGTAAGCTACTGTCTACATCTTGGTTTGCACATTGCACTATGGACAGTTCACGATTCTTTAAACTCTCTTTTCATCCTCAACTACAAGGGTTTCTGTCTTTCCCTTGTAATTCTTAACCTTCATATTTAGTAAACCAGCATTTTCAACTTTTATTTACCCTAATTGTGATTATAAATTTACCCTGTATGGGGTAGCGTCTACACTATCCACCATGTAGTGTAAAAGATATGGGATTAAAGGTTCCCCCCAAAACACAAAACATGACTAATTTTCATTGTAGACAAGAAGCTTACAAATTTGGTCCTCGTGTTTAAAATTTAAGACATGATGGTTTTCCAAAAGACAAATTGTTGAACAGTTTAAGTCACTGACTTTCCTCATTAGCAGTTCATGGAGGAGGGTATCCCACATAAAGGGCCAAAGTGCATTGCATAGCCCTTGATTTTTACCTCTTTTATATCTCTTCTCACATACCTCTTCCGTCCTTTCTACTATCTATAAGCAATTTTTCCCAATACAGTCATTCAAAACCAAATATGGCTCATTAAAACCAATTAAACTACAGGTAGTTTGAAACAACAATAATTCTCATTATGTAGGGATAACTTTGTTAATGAGATGTACCGTACAGTATAAAATTAAATTAATTTTTTCATGCGTTGTACTTTATTAAAGCACTGTATTCCATAGACAGCAAAATATATTTTATCACTTTGACCTACATTTAGAACATTTATAATGCATATAAAATATTTCTATACATATCAGAGGTACTATACTGCAAAATTACCGGTAAATTTTATAATTCTAATACTATAAAATATATTAATGGAACACAAAGTAAACAGTAAATTATCATGTTATTTTACAAATCTAAGCATGGAAATCAAACCAAACAACCCCTTTACCCATCAGTACCTGCCTCTAAAACTTCAGCACATCAACATCCATTGAAACTGAAATAGGTTTTTCAAGAGTTCTAAAAGCTCAAGAATCTATGTTATCTTCATCATCATCATAATTTGCTTTTTCTTAAATTCAGAATTATAAAAGAATTAGCTGTCTTCTGGATCTCTTCCTTATTTCCACTGTTCTATAAACTTTACATAAAATAATCCATACTTAATTTTCTAATACTTCATTTTTACCTGGAGGCATTGCAACAAAACTAACCAAAAACTATTGAATGAATTGCTCTAACATTCAGTCCAGTCCAATAAAACTTCATTACCCATCTTGAAAAAAAAATATAAGGGAAAAATCAATTAAAATCATAAACTTCACACTTTGCCTGATATATAAACATTCATACTGTACTGTATATGGTATATTCTTCACAAAATCCTGTTTCATGTGAGTTCCACAGTGTATACGATGATGGTTTTTAATGCTCTTTTATATGGTTTGCAGTATGAGCTAACACAGTCCCGCTTAATCAAAAATTTCTCCAATAAAATCTTGAGAAAACAAAAATAAACAATAATCTCTCACAATGTATAAAACATCTATTCAAACACCTACCACATGAATGGAAAAAATTCAGTGGCAATACAGTACTGGTTAGAAATTATTTGTGGTGTCCTACCACTACAGTATTGCTCATGGATTCTAAATATGACAGAATTTGTTGAATTCTACATACATTAAACACAACATATTTGTCTTTCTGAATTTCCTCCATTCAATCTCCATTTAGAGTGCTGATTATATCATTCCACACCATACCTCCTTCTTCTACTGACCAACATGATAGTTTTTCCTTAATATGTTTCGCAAGACTACCCTCGCTCACTAGAGAACGAAATATATTTATTATTCCATTATACTCAATAATACAAGGTTCATCTTTTAACGATATCCAGGTGCACTGTTCACCTTCATAGCAAGGTTCCAGTTTAGTTACCTCTCCTTTTAAAGATACGAGGAGAGCAGAAAGCAGCGATTCTTCTTCCCCAAAAAGCTTACACAGCAATACTGAAGGTAACATACCCAACTGAGTAATAACACTCACATAAAGATCATTACAATCGTATGACTGTAATATACTCTTTAACCACTTCATAAAGAATATTGAGCTTTTACTAGGATTTCCAATTGATCTCTGCGATACCCAAGCCTCCGTCAATAGCTCTAAACCATGTGACGACATCAAAACTTGCTCAAAGTGGGTGCTAATTTCTTCAACAGTAAAGGACTTTGCAGTTTCAAACAATAGACTTACTTGAAGTCTAGAGTTGATGTTTTCTTCATTTTTTCTTATATAATCCATTACTTTATCATGGTACTCAATTTGCTGCTTAGCCAATAGGTGTAGGTTATGGTTTTCCCCAAATGCTTCCAAAACTTTTTCATTTACATAATTTGACAGTTTCATCTCAAGCAACTGGTTTTGCATGATGAAGCTAAAGAAATACAAACGTGCATTCTGCAACTGTTGCAAAGACAGAACCCAGTCATGTTTTTCTGCCATGCCCTGAAGGGCAACATGAATGCTCCCATTATGAGAACACTGTCTAACAGCTTTCTCACAATATTCACTCCATGCTATAGCTCGGTCAAGGGCATCTTCTGTCCAGTTACCCTGACTATAAGCTGCAGGCAACAAGTCATGCATGAAGTACAAGATATTTTTTACAACCACTTTCCACATGATTTTTTATTTTCTTATTAACACCATTGCATAAACTTTGTTCATCAAGAAAGTTTCTTCCCTACCATAAACTCAATTATTAATAGTGTAATAAATACTTATATCTTTTCTTAATGTCATGTTTTTCTTTATACAAAAATTGTTCTACAAGATCTATACCACTCCCTCGAAATAATTATAATGCCACAAAAATTATGTACATGTCTTTAAAATACCAATTTATTCATAACTCTGTACAGTAACTGGTTACTACATTTGTCTTGTTTGCTTCGAGTGGCAAATCTTCATGAATTGTCCCCTTAAATTAAGCACTCCTCTTATTTTCCCTAAGAAAGCAGCCACACTGTGATGTATTTGGTCATTTTCATGAACTCTTCTTTGGGAATCTTCAACTATAAGTTCAGGATTCTATGCCTAAATTATTGCCTGATCATCTGTAGAAGAGGAGGAAGATTCCATTCAGTGTTCTTCCTTTCTCACAAAATTATGTTCCTTAACATTCTATAACTAATTACATACATATATACACACATTATATATATATATATATATATATATATATATATATATATATATATATATATATATATATATATATATATATATATATATATATATATATATACACACACCTCATACAGAAATGTATATATGTAATGAATATACAAAACTTGAAAGTTATTTGTATTTTTCTTAACTATATAAACATGAGTCCTTTAAAATAGGGAATTTCTTCAGTAAATCTAGAATGATTGTTGAAATAATAAATGAAGTACTAAATGAGTGATGGTGAGCATGATCACTTCTGTCAAAGCCTTCCCTTTTGACCTTCAGCTCAGGAGTGAGAGGGGTGGCTGAGGTGGGAAATTTAACATTTAATATTTGTACAGTATAGTTAACAAAAATACAAATTACTGTACTTTAAAAATTTATTTTTTCCTTCATGTATACTGTACAATACAAGCCTTTCGTGCTTCAAAATAGGGGGAGGCACTTATTGTTGGATATGAAGTCCTCCTAGAACTGAACTATTACTTCTTTTTCTTCTTTGGAATACACCAGTCTCTCTGGTCCCATTAAGGGAGGGATATGACTCCAGTAATCTCCTATCAGCCCATCATAGGGAGAAATAGGCTGATAGGGCCTGACCAGTACTTAAGTTATGTAGGCTACCTAGTAATCGGTCAATGAAGGAATTTTTCTCCCTCAAAGGGGGGAGAGAGTCTGGAATGAAATACTTAGCTTAAGATGACCAATGGGTAAGTAATCATTTTACCACCCTTCCCCTCATAAAGGGAGGATGGGAGAGAACTACTACTAACAGATACATCTAATAAGAATGGTACTTAGAAATATAGCTTACTGGCAACAATGTCAGATCCAGCAAGTAACAATATGAATACATCATCTTCAAGTAAACGAAGAGAAAGGAAAGAAGCAGACAACCCAATCATTCTACTATTATTCCAGATTTACATGTAACACGTTAATATAGACAGCACGATTCCTTTTTCGTATGGAAGCTTGGCTGGCAACACTTCAGCCGCCACTAAATGGCCAAGAACAATAGTACTCAAGTACAGAAGTAGGTATGCTTCCTTAAATAAAAGGCTGTGAAGGTTGTTTGCCACTTCCAAACTGTATCTCCTATCAGAAAGCAAAAATTCTTCAGTCTAAAGTGGGACTAAAACCCACAATTTTGTGAGCTCTAACTGAAGACAGTAATTTCAGTCCTCGACCCTCTCAAACATAGAAGCAAATGCTCTTTTATTGTCTCATGAAGTGAGAATGAGATGCTCTTCAGCACCTCGTTCTTGGTTCAGCCATTACTACGGAAGTAGCTGACACTCAACGATCAGATGTTGAGTCCTCTTCAAATAGCACCACAGAACCCAAACAGGACATAAAAGCTTCTTCTCATGACTATCTGCCAACACTAAATGAAGTGTAGGGATGGAGAAGGTTCAAAATATGGTCTTGTGTCAACTTTTTGTGGGTTTTATTACAAATTTAGACACAAAATAAAAGAAACTTTCTTCTAACCTTCAGGGTTAATATAGGAGTGTCCATGCAACTTGCCAACTCACTTCACTAAAGCTGCTACTAGCAAAAAGACAATTTTGAGTTAGAATTCTCTGATGACCTCAAAGGCTAATAGAGGACACAAGTAGGAGACATGAGTCAAGAGTCATAAGACAGGTCACATTTCACTTAGAGGGCATGAAGTCCTGGGGAGGGCAAGCTCCCCACATGCATAGACTACTCGCAAAAGGAGCACCGGCTTATACTCAGTTGGAAGACAAGGTTCCAGATTGAGCAATAGACTTTCAGTTACGACTGAGAGGCACTTTTGGACAAAGATCGACGAGTAAGTCTGTGACTTGTGCTACAGATTTTTTTAAAATTAGCAACAATTCCAACATGGTCAAGAATCCACCATATTTCAATACTTCTTGGGAATAGAATTTATTAAGTAACTCTCTTTTTATTTGTAATACCATGTGGTTCATTCTATATTCAATTGTTTTAAAAGTTAATTAAAAGCAAATTGCCAATAGCTCAGATGTAAATAGTGATACAGTACTTCAGTACGTAATGAAAACTCCCTTATTTTGCCTGAATATACTGCAGTACAAAATAATCTATCAATGATTTCGAGGCATCAGTATATATAGCAATATCAGGACCTTTCCTTTATACAGTATATATTCCAAGATACATTAATACAGTACAACTGTTTACAAATAACTTGGAATACCTTCATTTCAGTAGATGATCATGAAATTTAAAATCAGTACACATTCACTGTATCGGTCTGCGAGTAAAAATTTTCAGCCATATTTGCATTTTTAGTAAACAAGTAGTAATGAGATTACCACTCATACCCCTAAACCATTCAAAGGATTTTTTTGCCATTTTGTTTTTTATATTAGCTCACAACACTCACTTGCTCAGAGCCTAACTCTTTCACTCTCGTAGCAGAGCTAGTAGAAGAATAATTTCATTGGATTTTTTTTGTGAAGTTGTGACTCCATATTCATTGTTGAGTTGTGCTTGCTATTGTTTATCATACAGGCACTTTGTACTGCGCTGTAAAGTTAACAGTATTGTGACAATGGCCCCAAAACGTTATTAAAAAAAAAAAAAAACTGCGGCAGACCTGCAAAAACTTTATTTTTGTACTACAACATCCATGATTGGTAGTTATATTTCTCCATAAAGAGAATATCGAAGCATCAGATAAAGTGAAACGGACAATGTCATTGACAGACTAATAGCAACATCTCAACGCTGCTATATATTGTAAAGTTTATGCATTTATCAAATCAATTATCATTATTACTTGCTAAGAAAAGATAGATGAATACTATGAAGAACTGCAGAGGATAATAGATGAGATCCCAGAGAGATGTGAAAATTGTGATTGGCAACTTCAATGATAAAGTTGGAAGAAATAACCAAGGGATAGAGAATGTGATGGGTGTCGAGGGTCTTGGCAAAGTTGAAAAAGAAAATGGAGCAAATTTCATAAGTTTCTGTTCAGCACACAATCTTGTCATTGGAAGTGCTCTTTTTCAACACATCAACATCCACAAGTATACAAGGACTTCACCATGTTGCAATTACAAAAATCAGATGGATCATATTGCCATTAATAAAGAGAGAAGGAGGATGCTGAGAAATGTAAGAAGCTACAGAGGTGCAGATATTGTTAGTGATAACCAGCTCCTCACTGCCACACTGAAATTTAAACTGAAAGCACCCAACAGAAAAATTTATAAAATACCTAGGTTTGATACAACTAATCTTTTAAAAGAAGAGCACAGAGAAACATTTGCAATTGAATGTACGAATCGATTTGCAGTCTTAGAGACTTTAAGAGACAACAAACAGACAATTAATGAAGAACAGTGTGATATTAAGAAAATATATCAGTCAGTTGGTAGTGAAGTCTTGGGACACACAGTTACATGGAGAAAGCTGTGGATATCAAATGATACTTAGGATACTATAAAAAGGAAACAAAGACAGAAAATGTTATTTTGATAATAAAATAAATTTTTGAATATACTTACCCGGTGATTATATAAGCTGCAGCTCTGCTGCTCGACAGAAAACTCTACGTTAAAAATCCGCCAGCGATCGCTATGCAGGTAGGGGGTGTACTTCAACAGCGCCATCTGTCGTGCAGGTACTCAGTACTCATTGTAAACAAAGAACTCAATTTTCTCCTCGGTCCACTGCGTCTCTATTGGGGAGGAAGGGAGGGTCCTTTAATATATAATCACCGGGTAAGTATATTCAAAAATTTATTTTATTATCAAAATAACATTTTTCAATATTTAACTTAGCCGGTGATTATATAAGCTGATTCACACCCAGGGGGGTGGGTAGAGACCAGCAATAAATGTTTACATTATTATGAGCTAAGGATTTTTTATTTCATTTTAGCAGTTATCAAAATAACAAACATAAAATAAATAAGTACCTGGTAAGGAAGTCGACTTGAACAATTACTCTGCCTTTTTAAGTACGTCTTCCTTACGGAGCCTCGCGATCCTCTTAGGATGCTGAGCGACCCCTAGGAGCTGAAGTATCAAGGGTTGCAACCCATACTACAGGACCTCATCAAAACCTCTAATCTAGGCGCTTCTCAAGAAAAGAATTTGACCACCCGCCAAATCAACCAGGATGCGAAAGGCTTCTTAGCCTTCCGGACAACCCAAAAACAACAATAAAAACATTTCAAGAGAAAGATTAAAAAGGTTATGGAATTAGGGGAATGTAGTGGTTGAGCCCTCACCCACTACTGCACTCGCTGCTACGAATGGTCCCAGGGTGTAGCAGTTCTCGTAAAGAGACTGGACATCTTTAAGATAAAAAGACGCGAACACTGACTTGCTTCTCCAATAGGTTGCGTCCATTATACTTCGCAGAGATCTATTTTGTTTAAAGGCCACTGAAGTTGTGACAGCTCTAACTTCATGTGTCCTTACCTTCAGCAACGCTTGGTCTTTCTCACTCAGATGGGAATGAGCTTCTCGTATTAACAGTCTGATAAAATAGGATAAAGAATTCTTTGACATAGGCAAAGATGGTTTCTTAACAGAACACCATAAAGCTTCTGACTGTCCTCGTAAAGGTTTAGTTCGTCTTAAATAGAACTTAAGAGCTCTAACAGGGCATAAGACTCTTTCTAGTTCATTTCCAACCATATTTGATAGGCTTGGAATATCGAACGATTTCGGCCAAGGACGAGAAGGTAGCTCGTTTTTGGCTAGAAAACCAAGTTGTAAAGAACATGTAGCCGTTTCAGATGAAAATCCGATGTTCCTGCTGAAGGCGTGAATCTCACTGACTCTTTTAGCTGTGGCTAAGCAAACCAGGAAAAGAGTCTTTAAAGTGAGATCTTTAAAGGAGGCTGATTGTAGCGGCTCGAACCTTTCTGACATGAGGAATCTTAGTACCACGTCTAAATTCCAACCAGGTGTAGCCAAACGACGCTCCTTCGTGGTCTCAAAAGACTTAAGGAGGTCCTGTAGATCTTTGTTGTTGGAAAGATCCAAGCCTCTGTGACGGAAGACTGATGCCAACATGCTTCTGTAACCCTTGATAGTGGGAGCTGAAAGAGATCTTTCTTTCCTCAGGTATAAAAGGAAGTCAGCTATTTGAGTTACAGAGGTACTGGTCGAGGATACTGATACTGACTTGCACCAGTTTCGGAAGACTTCCCACTTCGATTGGTAGACTCTAAGAGTGGATGTCCTCCTTGCTCTAGCAATCGCCCTGGCTGCCTCCTTCGAAAAGCCTCTAGCTCTCGAGAGTCTTTCGATAGTCTGAAGGCAGTCAGATGAAGAGCGTGGAGGCCTTGGTGTACCTTCTTTACGTGTGGCTGACGTAGAAGGTCCACCCTTAGAGGAAGAGTTCTGGGAACGTCCACTAGCCATCGAAGTACCTCGGTGAACCATTCTCTCGCGGGCCAGAGGGGAGCAACTAACGTCAACCTTGTCCCTTCGTGAGAGGCGAACTTCTGCAGTACCTTGTTGACAATCTTGAACGGGGGGAATGCATAAAGGTCTAGATGTGACCAATCTAGGAGAAAGGCATCTATATGAACTGCTGCTGGGTCCGGGATTGGTGAGCAATATATTGGGAGCCTCTTGGTCATCGAGGTTGCGAAGAGATCTATGGTAGGCTGGCCCCATGTGGCCCACAGTCTCTTGCACACATCCTTGTGTAGGGTCCATTCTGTTGGAATGATTTGTCCCTTCCGACTGAGGCAATCTGCCATGACATTCAAGTTGCCTTGGATGAACCTCGTTACTAGAGAAATGTTTAGATCTTTTGACCAGGTGAGGAGGTCCCTTGCGATCTCGTACAACGTCATAGAGTGGGTCCCTCCTTGCTTGGAGATGTACGCCAAAGCCGTGGTGTTGTCCGAGTTCACCTCCACCACTTTGCCTTGAAGGAGAGACTTGAAGCTTTTCAAGGCCAGATGAACTGCCAGTAGCTCCTTGCAGTTGATATGCAATGTTCTTTGACTCGAGTTCCAAGTTCCCGAGCATTCCCGACCGTCTAATGTCGCGCCCCAGCCCGTGTCCGATGCGTCCGAGAAGAGAACGTGGTTGGGAGTCTGAACAGCTAGGGGCAGACCCTCTCTGAGGCTGATACTGTCCTTCCACCAAGTCAGGGAAGACTTCATCTTCTCGGAAATGGGGATCGAGACCGCTTCTAGCGTCTTGTCCTTTTTCCAGTAAACAGCTAGGTGATATTGAAGAGGACGGAGGTGTAGTCTTCCTAACGATACGAACTGTTCCAGGGATGATAGTGTCCCTATCAGACTCATCCACTGCCTGACTGAACATCGTTCCTTCTTCAGCATGTTCTGGATGCATAACTGGGCTTGACTTGTTCTGGGGGCCGACGGAAAAGCCCGAAAAGCTTGACTGTGAATCTCCATCTCTAAATACACAATAGTTTGGGATGGGACCAGTTGAGACTTTTCCATATTGACCAGGAGACCCAATTCCTTGGTCAGATCTAGAGTCCACTTTAGATCCTTCAGACAGCGACGACTGGAAGAAGCTCTTAGAAGCCAGTCGTCCAAATAGAGGGAGGCTCTGATGTCCGCTAAATGAAGGAATTTGGCTATATTCCTCATCAGCCTCGTAAACACAAGAGGAGCTGTGCTTAGGCCAAAGCACAGGGCTTGAAACTGGTAGACAACCTTTTTGTAAACGAATCTCAGAAAAGGTTGGGAGTCTGGGTGGATGGGGACGTGAAAGTATGCGTCCCTTAGGTCTAAAGAGACCATCCAGTCTTCCTTTCTGACCGCTGCTAGAACGGACTTTGTGGTCTCCATGGCGAACGTCTGCTTTGTGACAAAGACATTCAGCGCACTGACGTCTAGCACCGGCCTCCACCCTCCTGTCTTCTTTACCACTAAGAAGAGACGGTTGTAGAAGCCCGGGGTTTGATGGTCCAGGACTTTGACTACCGCTCCCTTTTCTAGCAAGAGAGACACCTCCTGTTTCAATGCTCGTCTCTTGTCTTCCTCTCTGTACCTGGGAGAGAGATCGATGGGAGACGTTGCTAGAGGGGGTTTTCGTACAAACGGGATCTTGTACCCCTCTCTGAGCAACTTCACAGATTGTGCATCTGCGCCTCTCTTCTCCCAGGTCTGCCAGAAGTTCTTGAGTCTGGCTCCCACTGCTGTCTGAAGAAGGTGGCAGTCAGACTCTGCCTTTAAAGGACTTGGTTCCTTTCTTCTTCCCACGTCTCCCTTCGGCACGAGCACCTCCTCTGCTGGAGGCTCTGCCACGAAAGGGCGGAATAAATCTGGACGCTGGAGTGTCCATCCTGGGTCTTGACAAGGTAAGCAAAGGGGTGGCTTTGCGGGCAGAGGACGCAACCAGGTCATGGGTGTCCTTCTGAATCAAAGAAGCAGCAATCTCCTTAATCAAGTCCTCTGGAAAAAGGCACTTAGAGAGAGGAGCAAACAGAAGTTCTGATCTTTGACACGGTGTCACTCCAGCTGACAGGAAAGAGCAAAGGTTCTCACGCTTCTTGAGGACCCCGGATACGAACGAAGCAGCAAGCTCACTAGATCCGTCACGTATGGCCTTGTCCATGCAGGACATGATGAGCAAGGAAGATTCCTTGTCAGAAGGGGAGATCTTCCTGCTCAAAGCTCCCAGACACCAGTCCAAAAAGTTGAAGACCTCGAAGGCTCTAAATACTCCTTTCAACAGATGGTCTAGGTCCGAAGGTGACCAGCATATCTTAGAGCGTCTCATGGCTAGCCTGCGGGGAGAGTCTACAAGACTTGAGAAGTCGCCCTGGGCAGAGGCAGGAACTCCCAAGCCGAGAACTTCTCCCGTGGCATACCAGACGCTCGATCTGGAAGAGAGTTTAGCAGGGGGAAACGTAAAGGCTGTCTTCCCTAGACTCTTTTTGGACTGCATCCAATCTCCTAAAACTCGTAAAGCTCTCTTGGACGAGCGTGCGAGGACGAGTTTCGTAAAGGCAGGCGAGGATGACTGCGTACCTAAAGCAAACTCTAACGGAGGAGAGCGTGGAGCCACAGACACAAACTGGTCCGGATACATCTCTTTGAACAGAGCAAGAACTTTTCTAAAGTCCAAAGAGGGTTGCGTGGTCTTGGGCTCGTCAAGGTCCGAATGTGGTTCATCAACGTGTGCCGCATCGTCATCATCAGAGAGTCCATCATCCGAGAATTGAGGAGGAAGCGGCAAAGGAGTAGGTATCGGCTGGTCAGCTGAGTCCGGTCGCACGGGTGCACGCGTGACTGAACCGGACGCAACGTCATGGAACTGTTGCCCAGTCTGTGAGCTGGCAACAACCATAGCAGCGCGGGGACGCACAGCGTCTACTCCAGACTGTCTAGTCTGATGTGGGCGAGCAGAGGCAACCACACTGGGTTGCGGAGGTTGACGCACCGCGTCAAAACAAAACAACTTTGACGGTTGTTGTACCTCGCGAACGTCAACGGAAGGTTCCGTGCGTCGCTGAACGTCAACATGCGGCTGGCAGGGTACACTGGAACGCATGGGTGGCGGGACTCTCTCAGCTGGAGTGCGCAAGAAGGTCGCCTCAGCGTCCACCGGACGCACAACCGTGGTTGGTTGTAGGCAAGAGGTTGGTGCAGCAGCAACCTTCTCCGCACGAAAGTCCTGCATCAGAGACGTTAACTGATACTGCATGGTCTGCAGCAAAGACAACTTAGGGTCTACAGGAGCAGGTGCGGCGACAGACGGTGTGACTGCCTGAGGCGGTACCGCTTTGCCTCTCTTAGGAGGTGAGCAGTCATCGGAAGACTGCAGCGAGTCCGAACTGACCCAGTGGCTACAACTGGGCCGTTGGACTTGCGCGGAAGGGACCGACTTGCGCTTAAGAGGTCGTGAGACCTTGGTCCATGGTTTCTTACGAGAAACCTCTTCCGCAGACGAGAAATAAATGGGCTCTCTCGTCTCTGTGTGGGTGGGGCGATCTTGGGTAGATACGCCCGAAACCACGGAGGGAACGTCTGTTCGCTGATTAAAGCCTCTCGAACCCTTTGGTCGTACGACATTGCTTCTCCCCTGGACTTGGGAGCTTGCAAGAGGTCCCGGACTAGGAGGACGACAGGCACGAACAGACGAACCCTCAAGCGCAACACTATCCACAACACTATCACTCACTTTATCACTTCCCACTGCACTCTTACACTTCAGCTCCTTGACGTCCGCCATGAGCTGGTTACGGTCACTAGCCAAGGACTCGACTCTCTCACCCAGAGCTTGGATGGCACGCATCATATCTGCCATCGAAGGTTCCTGAGTGCCAGAAGGGGGATTAGGAGCAACCACTACAGGGGAAGGAATAGGTTGTGGGGCATGAGGAGAGGAAAAATCAACGGAACGAGATGAACTTCTCCTGACTCTATCTCTCTCTAGCCTACATGTATATTTCTGGAATTCGATAAAATCGAATTCCGAAAGCCCAACGCATTCCTCACATCGATCTTCCAATTGACAGGTTTTATCCCGACAATTGGAACAAACGGTGTGAGGATCGATAGAGGCCTTCGGAAGACGCCTTGAACAGTCCCTAGCATTACACTTCCTGAATTTAGGGACTTGAGAAAGGTCAGCCATTTTGAATTGGTCAAAGGGGAATTCAAAAACTATCCAAAGTCGTCAACAAATAATCCGATATCAAAAAAAGAATGCAAGGATTTATTGAAGAGAAAGCCTGCACAGCGAAAGCTCAAAACTAGAAACGTGTACTTCACCAAATAGTTGTGAAAACCAATCCAGTTAGCAACAGCGAATTAGTAGGTCTTGCCGGTGGCACGACAGAGAGAAAATTGAGTTCTTTGTTTACAATGAGTACTGAGTACCTGCACGACAGATGGCGCTGTTGAAGTACACCCCCTACCTGCATAGCGATCGCTGGCGGATTTTTAACGTAGAGTTTTCTGTTGAGCAGCAGAGCTGCAGCTTATATAATCACCGGCTAAGTTAAATATTGAAAAATTATTGTTGAAAGTTTTTGAGGAAGTAATGAACATTAAAAGGTAGAGCGAGCTAAGTATTCCAGTATTGACAGAGAGGTCAAAAGAAAAGCCAGGAATGACTGGAGAGAATATTTTGAAAGTAAAGCAGATGAGGCTGACAAAGCTATGAATTCAGGAAGTGGCTAGGTGTAAGAATTGCTCATAGAATTATAATTGAAATTTCGGGACAAAAAAGAAGAAGCATAAACCCATCATAAAGAAAGATGGCTCTGTTATAGCAACAGAAGATGAAGAAAGACAACGGATGTAACACATTAGTGAGGTTATCAATAGGAGATATGAAGGGAATAATTTGATTGATATACCTGAAGCTGATGAAGCCCTGATGTGCCCATGAATGAATTCATTGTGTTTGAAATTGAAGCTATCTTCAAAAACTAAAGAGATGGAAAGCCCCAGGATGCCGCTTTCCCCAAGAAAGGGGAGGATGAAGAAAAGAATAGGAGCCAGTCAAACCTTTTCATTCACGCAGACTACAACCTGGTAACAGTGCCCTCAACCTTCTGCTACTTCTCCAATAAGGAGCTTGAGGTATTATACCAGCTGTTGTGCAGCCATCAAAGGATCGATAGAAAATGTATCGAGCCTCCTGTGGGTCACGTCTTGTAGGTAGTGGGCTGTGAAAATGTTCTGACGTCTCCATACCCCAGCTTGAAGAACCTGCGTCACTGAGAAGTTGCTCTTCAATGCCAAGGACGTAGCCATGCCCGACATCATGAGCTCTTGGGCGACGTGGAGAAGGAGAGTCTGGATTCAGCGCATGGTCTATGACCTAGCGAATACATGCTGAGATGGTGTTCTTGGTGACACTCCTCTTGGTTCTCCATGTGCTGACAAAGAGTGCCGGCACACGGGGACAGGCTGCGGCTGTTCTTTTAAGGTACAGCCTCAAACTCTTCAACTCCCAGGTTCTGAGTCTTAGCAACAATTACCATGGGACGATGCTGAACGTTACCTTTCCCCCATCCCCTTGAATGGGCAATGTCGTATGAGAGACCATGAAGTTCACCGACTCGCTTGGCCGAAGCCAAAGCTAGCAGGAACACCATCTTCCAAGTTAGGTGGCAATCTGTTACCTGGCGTAATGGTTCATAAGGGGGTCTCTTTAGAGACCTGAGAACTCGAACCACGTTCAATTGGGGGAGGTCTCACTTCAGACTGAGGACAGGTAAGTTCACAACCCCGTATGAGCAAGGAAAGTTCTGGCGATGAGGAAATGTCCCTTCCGTTCAGTCTAAAGGAGAGGTTTAAGGCTGAGCGATAGCCTTTTAACGCTGAGACTAACATGCGCATTTCTTTACGCAAATACACGAGGAACTCTGCTATTGCTGGAATAGTGGCATCGAGAGGAGAGATACCCCTTCCACGACACAAACCACAGAAGACTTTCCACTTTGCCTGGTAGAGTGCTGCTGATGACTTTTGCAGGTATCCAGACATCCTGTTTGCAACTTGTTGAAAAAATCCTCTCTGAGAGAGGAGTTTCTGGATAGTCTCCAGGCGTGAAGTTGTAGCAAAGCTACAGCTTTGTGGAATATGTTAGCATTTGGTTGTTTGAATAGATCGTGTCGTGGAGGGAGTTCTCTTGGAGACTCCGTCAGGAGTTGCAGAAGGTCCGGAAACCATTCCGCGTGATGCCATAGCAGAGCTATGAATTGAATTGATTATGGGATTTAGGCATTAAGCCAAGCACTGGGGCATCAAAGGCCATTCAGCGCTATATAACGAAAATCATTCAATCATATCTGTACACTCACCATTTAGTATCATTTTAACCTTTAATACAAATCGTAACACTTTCATACAATAAAATCTAGATGTGAAATAAATAGGGATTAAAAGGGTAAAATAAATAAATAAATTGATAAAATCAATTATAACTCGTAATATAACCCAATACTTTGTATAAATTTTCTCAAGTTCAAGGTATTACAGTTTTCCCCCAGTATATCTCTTAACGGTTTGTCCTGGAGTAAATGTGTCCTCCTCTGGAGATTAAAAACAGGACAATCGACTAAAATATGTTTAACATCCATTGTCACTTGACAGGTATTACAAAGAGGGGCCTGTCTCCCTTCCCCACTCTTCATTA
This sequence comes from Palaemon carinicauda, assembly GCF_036898095.1. Taxonomy (NCBI): domain Eukaryota; kingdom Metazoa; phylum Arthropoda; class Malacostraca; order Decapoda; family Palaemonidae; genus Palaemon; species Palaemon carinicauda. Next base: position 137,170,877 of record NC_090727.1, on the reverse strand, counting down.
AATAATTGTGCGTTGCATGTGTATGGCCAATACGCAGCCTAGTTAAAATAATGGTATCCCTTCTACTTGTAGAATTACAAGATGACCATTTATCCACCAATGGGTGGATTTGTTTCAATTTTGTATTGGTGGTCAGTTCAGACCATCGAGCTTGCCACTTATTTTTACAGTAAAGATGAATCTCACTTTTAAGATCTTTGTAAGGAATACTCAAGGGGGATGGATTACTTAGCCCTGAAGCTTCCTTTGCTGCCTTATCTACTTGTTCATTCCCATCCACCCCAACATGGGCAGGGACCCAACAGAAGTGAACACTGATACTCTTCCTAGATTGCAGAAGTACTAACCAGTCCTGCACCTGTTGTACTAGATGATGGCCTGGCATAATTTGTTTTAATGAGAGTAAAACACTATTGGAATCCGTAAAAATTGTATAAAATGTTATTTTTATTAATGAAATAAATTTTTGAATATACTTACCCGGTGATCATATAAGCTGTCAGCTCTGCTGCCCGACAGAAAAACCTAAGGACAAAATACGCCAGCGATCGCTATACAGGTGGGGGTGTACATCAACAGCGCCATCTGTCGAGCAGGTACTCAAGTACTTCATGTAAACACAGAACCAATTTTCTCCTCGGTTCCACTGGGTCTCTATTGGGGAGGAAGGGAGGGTCCTTTAATATATGATCACCGGGTAAGTATATTCAAAAGTTTATTTTATTAATAAAAATGTTATTTTCATTAGTAAAATAAATTTTTGAATATACTTACCCGATGATCATATAGCTGTCAGCTCTGCTGCCCGACAGAAAAAACCTACGGGCGGAATACGCCAGCGATCGCTATACAGGTGGGGGTGTACATCAACAGCGCCATCTGTCAAGTAGGTACTCAAATACTCGATGTCAACATAGAACCAATTTTCTCCTCTGTCCACTGGGTCTCTATTGGGGAGGAAGGGTGGGTCCTTTAATTTATGATCATCGGGTAAGTATATTCAAAAATTTATTTTACTAATGAAAATAACATTTTTCAATATTAAACTTACCCGATGATCATATAGCTGATTCACACCCAGGGGGGTGGGTAGAGACCAGCATTACATGTTGACATTATTATGAGCTAAGTATTCCGTATTTCATTTTAGCAGTTATTCAAAATAACAAGCATAAAATAAATAAGTACCTGGTAAGGAAGTCGACTTGAACAATTACTCTGCCTTTTTAAGTACTGTACGTCTTCCTTACTGAGCCTCGCGATCCTCATAGGATGCTGAGCGACTCCTAGGAGCTGAAGTATGAAGGGTTGCAACCCATACTAAAGGTCCTCATCAAAACCTCTAATCTAGGCGCTTCTCAAGAAATGACTTTGACCACCCGCCAAATCAAGTAGGATGCGAAAGGCTTCTTAGCCTTCCGGACAACCCAAAAATATTAATAAAACATTTCAAGAGAAAGATTAAAAAGGTTATGGAATTAGGGAATTGTAGTGGTGGAGCCCCCACCACTACTGCACTCGTTGCTACGAATGGTCCCAGAGTGTAGCAGTTCTCGTAAAGAGACTGGACATTCTTAAGATAAAAGACGCGAACACTGATTTGCTTTTCCAATAGGTTGCGTCGAATATACTTTGCAGAGATCTATTTTGTTTAAAGGCCACGGAAGTTGCGACAGCTCTAACTTCGTGTGTCCTTACCTTCAGCCAAGCTTGGTCTTCCTCATTCAGATGGGAATGAGCTTCTCGTATTAACAGTCTGATAAAATAGGATAAAGAATTCTCTGACATAGGCAAATATGGATTCTTAACTGAACACCATAAAGCTTCAGACGGGCCTCGTAAAGGTTTCTAAATTAGAACTTAAGAGCTCTTACAGGACATAATACTCTTTCTAGTTCATTTCCAACCATACGATAAGTTTGGAATATCGAACGATATTGGTCAAGGCCGAGAAGGCAGCTCGTGTCTGGCTAGAAAACCAAGTTGTAGAACATGTAGCCGTTTCGGATGAGAATCCGATGTTCTTGCTGAAGGCATGAATCTCACTGACTCTTTTAGCTGTGGTTAAGCATATCAGGAAAAGAGTCTTAAAGGTGAGATCTTTCAGGGAGGCTGATTGAAGCGGTTCGAACCTGTCTGACATAAGGAATCTTAGAACCACGTCTAAATTCCAACCAGGTGTAACCAAACGACGCTCCTTTCTGGTCTCAAAAGACTTAAGGAGGTCTTGTAGATCTTTATTGTTGGAAAGATCTAAGCCTCTGTGACGGAAGACTGATGCCAACATGCTTCTGTAACCCTTGATAGTGGGAGCTGAAAGAGATCGTTCTTTCCTCAGATATAAGAGAAAGTCAGCTATTGAGTTACAGAGGTACTGGTCGAGGATACGGATACTGACTTGCACCAGTTTCGGAAGATTTCCCACTTCGATTGGTAGTTTCTAAGGGTGGATGTTCTCCTTGCTCTAGCAAACGCTCTGGTTGCCTCCTTCGAAAAACCTCTAGCTCTCGAGAGTCTTTCGATAGTCTGAAGGCAGTCAGACGAAGAGCGTGGAGGCCTTGGAGTACCTTCTTTACGCGTGGCTGACGTAGCAGGTCCACCCTTAGGGGAAGTGTTCTGGGAACGTCTACTAGCCATCGAAGTACCTCGGTGAGAAATTCTCTCGCGGGCCAGAGGGAAGCAACTAGCGTCAACTTTGTCCCTTCGTGAGAGGCGAACTTCTGCAGTACCTTGTTGACAATCTTGAACGGAGGGAATGCATATAGATCTAGATGTGACCAATCTAGTAGAAAGGCATCTATATGAACTACTGCTGGGTCCGGGATAGGTGAGCAAACTATTGGGAGCCTCTTGGTCATCGAGGTTGCGAAGAGATCTATGGTTGGCTGGCCCCAGGTGGCCCAAAGTCTCTTGCATACATCCTTGTGGAGGGTCCAATCTGTTGGAATTATTTGTCCCTTCCTACTGAGACAATCTGCTATGACATTCAAGTTGCCTTGGAAGAACCTCGTTACTAGTGAAAAGTCTAGACCTGTTGACCAGGTGAGGAGGTCTCTTGCGAACTCGTACCATGTCAGAGAGTAGGTCCCTCTTTGCTTGGAGATGTACGTCAAAGCAGGGTGTTGTCCGTGTTCACCTCCACCACTTTGCCTTGAAGGAGAGACCTGAAGCTTTTCCAGGTCAGACGTACTGCCAGTAGCTTCTTGCAGTTGAAACGCATTGTCCTTTGACTCGAGTTCCATAATCCCGAGCATTCCCTACCGCCTAATGTCGCACCCCAGCCTACGTCCGATGCGTCCGAGAAGAGAACGTGGTTGGGAGTCTGAACAGTCAGGGGAAGACCCTTTCAAAGGTTGATAAAGTCCTTTCACCAAGTCAGACCAGACTTTATCTTTCCGGAAACCGGGATCGAGACCGCTTCTAGCGTCTTGTCCTTTTCCAGTGAAAAGCTAGATGATACAGAAGAGGACGGAAGTGTAGTCTTCCAAGTGACACAAATTGAACCACGGATGACAGTGTCCTAACCAGACTCATCCACAGCCTGACAGGGCAGCGTTCCTTCTTCAGCATCTTCTGGATGGATAGCAGGGCTGGGGGTTGATCGTCTTGTTCAGCAATGTCCTCATCAGAGGGTTCCTCATCCGAAACTGATGAGGAAACGGCAACGGAGTGGGCAACGTCTGACTCGCTGAATCCGGACGCACTGGTGGATGCGTGACGGAGCCGGACACAACATCATGGTACTGCTGCACAGTCTGTGAACTGTCAACCATGGGGACGCGAGGAAGTACAGCGTCAACCCGAAACTGTCTAGACTGTCTGGGTTGTGCAGTCAACCCCCTACCGGGTTGCTGAGGTTGCCGCACTGCGTCACAACAAGTCACCTCTGCTGGTTGTTGAACGTCTTCCTAGTGACACACTGAACGTCCACAACCACCTCCGAGAGTCGCTTAACGTCAACGTGCGACTGGCAACCCACACTGGGTCGCATCGGTGGAGGAACCACCTCAACTGGCGGACGCGAGTAGGATACCTCAGCGTCAACAGGGCGCACAACCAACCGGTAGGAAGGTTGTTGGCCCGAAGGTTCTTCTCCGTAAAAAAATCCTCTATCAAGGACCCAAGCTTGGACTGCATGTCTTGCAGCAAAGCCCAAGGGTCTACGGGAGCAGGTGTGGCAACAGACGGGGTTAGCGACTGAAGCGGAACCATTTACCATCCCTGGAAGCTTTGTTATGCTTTAATTAAAGTCCATAGGAGGCTAAGCAGCTTAAGGCTCCTCTCCAAATGACAGAGTCCTCAAAGGAATATCAGTAGGAGGGAGAACAGCACTTTCTCATCTACAGGAACCATGTCCGAGAAAAGCTAGGTTATCTCAGTGAGGGTCTCACTGGTGCATAAGCAGCAGACCAGAAGGCAACGTTATACCAGAAGGCAACGTTATGTAACTGCCTGACAGTCTGTGAACTGTCAAAAAACTGAACTGTCAACCACAACAGGTGCGTGAGGACATACAGCACTGGTGCATTAGTAGCAGACCAGAAGGCAACGTCATGTAACTGCTTGACAGTCTGTGAGCTGGCAACAACCAAAGCTGTGTGGGGAAGCCTCAACTCCTGACTGACTAGTCTGCTGCGGGCGAGTGGCGGTAACCACAGTGGGTTGCGGAGGCTGACACACCGTGTCAAAACACGGCAGCTTGTGGTAGCTCACGCACGGCAACGGAGTGCTCCGTGTGTGTGTGGGAGTCAGCATGCGTCTGGCAGGGTCGACTGCGCATGGATGGAGGAGCTCTCACAACAAGAGTGTGGGAGCAGGCAGCCGTAGCGTCTGCTGGGTGCACAACCGTGGCAGGTTGTAGGCAAACGGGTGCATCGTCAACCTTCTCCGCAGTCGGAGTGTGGGAGCAGGCAACAACCAAAGCGGAGTGGTGGTGCGTGGTGGGGACTGCCGTGGGTTGCGGAAACTAACGCATCGCGTCAAAACACGGCAGCTTGACTCCACCTTCCCACTGCTGATGCGGTAGCTCACGCATGTCAACGGAGGGTGCCGCACGTCGGCTAACGTCAACATGCGTCTGGCAGGGTCGACTGCGCAACGGTGGTGGAGCTCTCCGCAGCCGGAGTGTGGGAGCAGGCAGCCTCAGCGTGAGCTGGGCGCACAACCGTGGCAGGTTGTAGGCTAACGGGAGCAGTGTCAACCTTCTCCGCACGAAACTCCTGCATAACCGCAGCTAACTGAGTCTGCATAGACTGCAGTAAAGACCACTTAGGGTCTACAAAAGCGGCAACAGACGGAGCTACTGTCCGTTGTGACTGAGGGTCTAAAACAGCTGGTGCGGCAACAGACGGAGTTACTGCCTGTTGCGGTACCACCTTGCCTCTCTTGGGAGGTGTGCAGTCGTCGGATGACTGCAGCGAGTCCGAACTGACCCAGTGGCTACACCTGGGCCGTTGGACTTGCGCGGAAGGGACCGACTTGCACTTAAAAAGCTGCGAGATGTGGTCCATGGTTTCTTACGAGAAACCTCTTCCGCAGACGAGGAATAAATGGGCTCTCTCGTCTTTGTGTGGGTGGGGCGATCTTGGGTAGATACGCCCGAAACCACGGAGGGAAAAACGTCTGTTCGCTGATCAAGGCCTGTGGAACCCATAAGTCGTTCGACATTACTTCTCCCCTGGGCTTGGGAGCTTGTAAGAGGTCCCGGACTAGGTGAACGACTGGCACGAACAGACGAACCCTCGGACGCAACACTGTAACACTTTGCGCATATCACTTTATCACTTTGATTTTCTGTTTTGCACTTATTTCACTGAAATCGAAACTTTAACTGATTTCTACCTGAAACACGCAATCCTATCCTTCATTAAAAGGTAGTAATTGCGAAAACAGTCGTACAATGCAACAGAAAACATAAATAAAGATAAAGAATTCAGTGGCTGGGAAAGAGACTAAACACTAGATCAAATAAACTACGTTTACAATCTCTCACCGCACATAGCCTGGGAACAAGAATAAAACCCTAGAAACGTTTTACCTTCTTCCCCTACAACGACTAGTGAGGAGAGTAAAAAACGAGAACAACGTTACCAGCTTGAACGAAACGTTTAATCTCCTCTCTCTCCCTCCGTCTCTATCTCTCTCTCTCTCTTTCTCTTTTGATTTCGCACCTGAGAGAAGAGCCCAAATATATATCGTTAAAACATGTTATTTGCTAAAGGAAAAAACTGAAAGGTTTTCCAAATAAAAAGTTCCTTTAATTTAGAATTTAAACCATTTAAGCTAAGAAAGAATGAACGAAACGCCAGAATCGGTTTACTCTTACTGCAAAGTGAAACCGTGATACACTCTCTCTCTATCGTAACGATAGAGCGCATGTTGAACGTCCTGAACGTCAACAACTGCGTAGACTAAAAACTAAACGTTAGTTCATCTTTGAAAACAGTACGAGACTATCAAAGAAAATCTTTCATAAAACATTAAAATTTAAAAAGTATTAAATTCTTTAAAGGTTAAATACGATATAACGGGCTAAATGTTAATTAACTTCGGTTCCAAGTTAGGACCCGCCTACTATCAGGAAAGGTCGCATATAAACAAACATAAAAATTTATTGTTATATGTTTATAATAAATGGAAAGTTAATCGAAGAGGCCTATAAAGGCGGAGAGATATAAAATATATAGATCTATAACGTGTTAAGCAAAATTACCAAAAACCTAAACACACTTCCGTCTAAGGGAAGGGTCGGCCATTTAAAAGTGAAAGAGAGTCCATACTCTCTTCGTCACCATAATTAAATCTATCCAAAACGAGTTCAAGTTTTGAAATGAAGATAAAACCCCTGCATAGCGAAAGCTCAAAACTGGAATAGTGTACTTCACCAAATCGTTGTGAAAACAAATCCAGTTAGTAACAGCGTATTAGTAGTTCTTGCCAGTGGCACGACAGAGAGAAAATTGGTTCTATGTTGACATCGAGTATTTGAGTACCTACTTGACAGATGGCGCTGTTGATGTACACCCCCACCTGTATAGCGATCGCTGGCGTATTCCGCCCGTAGGTTTTTTCTGTCGGGCAGCAGAGCTGACAGCTATATGATCATCGGGTAAGTTTAATATTGAAAAATAACATTTTCAATATTAAACTTAGCCGGTGATCATATAAGCTGATTCACACCCAGGGGGGTGGGTAGAGACCAGCATTACATGTTTACATTATTAAGAGCTAAGTATTTTGTATTTCATTTTAGCAGTTATTCAAAATAACAAACATAAAATAAATAAGTACCTGGTAAGGAAGTCGACTTGAACAATTACTCTGCCTTTTTAAGTACGTCTTCCTTACTGAGCCTCGCGATCCTCATAGGATGCTGTGCGACTCCTAGGAGCTGAAGTATCAAGGGTTGCAACCCATACTAAAGGACCTCATCAAAACCTCTAATCTAGGCGCTTCTCAAGAAAAGAATTTGACCACCCGCCAAATCAACCAGGATGCGAAAGGCTTCTTAGCCTTCCGGACAACCCAAAAACAACAATAAAAAACATTTCAAGAGAAAGATTAAAAAGGTTATGGAATTAGGGGAATGTAGTGGTTGAGCCCTCACCCACTACTGCACTCGCTGCTACGAATGGTCCCAGGGTGTAGCAGTTCTCGTAAAGAGACTGGACATCTTTAAGATAAAAAGACGCGAACACTGACTTGCTTCTCCAATAGGTTGCGTCCATTATACTCTGCAGAGATCTGTTTTGTTTGAAGGCCACTGAAGTTGCGACAGCTCTAACTTCATGTGTCCTTACCTTCAGCAAAGCATGGTCTTCCTCATTCAGATGGGAATGAGCTTCTCGTATCAACAGTCTAATATAATAGGAAACTGCATTCTTCGACATAGGTAAAGAAGGTTTCTTAATAGCACACCATAAAGCTTCTGACTGTCCTCGTAAAGGTTTAGTTCGTTTTAAATAGAACTTAAGAGCTCTAACAGGGCACAAGACTCTTTCTAGTTCATTTCCAACCAAATTAGAAAGGCTTGGAATATCGAACGATTTCGGCCAAGGACGAGAAGGTAGTTCGTTTTTGGCTAGAAAACCAAGCTGCAAAGAACATGTAGCCGTTTCAGATGAAAATCCGATGTTCCTGCTGAAGGCGTGTATCTCACTGACTCTTTTAGCTGTAGCTAAGCAGACGAGGAAAAGAGTCTTCAAAGTGAGATCTTTTAAGGAGGCTGATTGTAGTGGCTCGAACCTTTCTGACATAAGGAATCTTAGTACCACGTCTAAATTCCAACCTGGTGTGGCCAAACGACGCTCCTTCGAGGTCTCAAAAGACTTAAGGAGGTCCTGTAGATCTTTGTTGTTGGAAAGATCTAAGCCTCTGTGACGGAAGACTGCTGCCAACATGCTTCTGTAACCCTTGATCGTGGGAGCTGAAAGAGATCTTTCCTTCCTTAGGTATAAAAGGAAGTCAGCTATCTGAGTTACAGAGGTACTGGTTGAGGATACTGATACCGACTTGCACCAGCTTCGGAAGACTTCCCACTTCGACTGGTAGACTTTAAGAGTGGATGTCCTCCTTGCTCTAGCAATCGCTCTGGCTGCCTCCTTCGAAAAGCCTCTAGCTCTCGAGAGTCTTTCGATAGTCTGAAGGCAGTCAGACGAAGAGCGTGGAGGCTTGGGTGTACCTTCTTTACGTGTGTCTGACGCAGAAGGTCCACTCTTAGAGGAAGTGTTCTGGGAACGTCCACTAGCCATTGCAGTACCTCGGTGAACCATTCTCTCGCAGGCCAGAGGGGAGCAACCAACGTCAACCTTGTCCCTTCGTGAGAGGCGAACTTCTGCAGTACTCTGTTGACAATCTTGAACGGGGGGAATGCATAAAGGTCTAGATGGGACCAATCCAGAAGAAAGGCATCTATATGAACTGCTGCTGGGTCCGGGATCGGCGAGCAATAAATTGGGAGCCTCTTGGTCATCGAGGTTGCAAATAGATCTATGGTAGGTTGGCCCCACAAGGCCCATAGTCTCTTGCATACATTCATGTGAAGGGTCCATTCTGTTGGGATGATTTGACCCTTCCGGCTGAGGCGGTCTGCCATGACATTCATGTTGCCTTGAATGAACCTCGTTACTAGAGACAGGTTTAGATCTCTTGACCAGGTGAGGAGGTCCCTTGCGATCTCGTATAACGTCATCGAATGAGTCCCTCCTTGCTTGGAGATGTACGCCAAGGCTGTGGTGTTGTCCGAGTTCACCTCCACCACCTTGCCTAGAAGGAGGGACTTGAAGCTTCTCAAGGCCAGATGAACTGCCAGTAGCTCCTTGCAGTTGATATGTAACGTTCTTTGATCCGCGTTCCACGTGCCCGAGCATTCCCGACCGTCTAATGTCGCACCCCAGCCCGTGTCCGATGCGTCCGAGAAGAGAACGTGGTTGGGGGTCTGAACAGCCAGTGGCAGACCCTCTCTGAGGTGAATGTTGTCCTTCCACCAAGTCAGTGAAGACTTCATCTTCTCGGAAATAGGGATCGAGACCGCTTCTAGCGTCTTGTCCTTTCTCCAGTGAACAGCTAGGTGAAATTGAAGGGGTCGGAGGTGCAGTCTCCCTAACGCAATGAACTGGTCCAGTGATGAAAGCGTCCCTATCAGACTCATCCACTGTCTGACTGAACATCGGTCCTTCTTTAGCATGTTCTGGATGCATTCTTGGGCTTGACTGATTCTGGGGGCCGACGGAAAAGCCCGAAAAGCTTGACTCTGAATCTCCATTCCTAGGTACACTATAGTTTGGGATGGGACGAGTTGGGACTTTTCCATATTGACCAGGAGACCCAATTCCTTGGTCAGATCCAGAGTCCACTTTAGATTCTCCAGACAGCGACGACTTGACGAAGCTCTTAGAAGCCAGTCGTCCAAATAGAGGGAGGCTCTGATGTCTGCTAAATGCAGGAATTTGGCAATATTCCTCATCAGTTTCGTAAAAACAAGAGGAGCCGTGCTTAGGCCAAAGCACAGGGCTTGAAATTGGTATACAACCTTCCCGTAAACGAACCTTAGAAAAGGTTGGGAATCTGGGTGGATGGGGACGTGAAAGTAAGCGTCCTTGAGGTCTAAAGAGACCATCCAGTCTTCCTTCCTGACCGATGCTAGAACCGACTTTGTCGTCTCCATGGTGAACGTCTGCTTTGTGACAAAGACATTCAGAGCACTGACGTCTAGCACCGGTCTCCACCCTCCTGTCTTCTTCACGACTAAGAAGAGACGGTTGTAGAAGCCCGGGGATTGATGGTCCCGGACTTTGACTACCGCTCCCTTTTGAAGTAAGAGAGACACCTCTTGCTGCAAAGCTAGTCTCTTGTCCTCCTCTCTGTACCTGGGAGAGAGGTCGATGGGAGTTGTTGCTAGAGGGGGCTTGCGCAAGAATGGAATCTTGTACCCCTCTCTGAGTAACTTCACAGATTGTGCGTCTGCGCCCCTGTTCTCCCAGGCCTGCCAGTAGTTCTTGAGCCTGGCTCTCACTGCTGTCTGAAGAAGGTGGCAGTCAGACTCTGCCTCTAAAGGACTTGGAACCTTTCTTCTTGCTCCCACGTTGACCTTCGGCACGAGCACCTCCTCTGCTGGAGGTTCTGCCACGAAAGGGCGGAATGAACCTTGACGCTGGAGTATCCATCCTGGGTCTAGACACGGAGGGCAAAGGGGTGGCTTTGCGTGCGGATGACGCAACCAGGTCATGTGTGTCTTTTTGAATCAAGGAGGCAGCAATCTCCTTGATCAACTCCTCAGGGAAGAGGCACTTCGAGAGAGGAGCAAACATAAGCTCCGATCTTTGACATGGGGTTACTCCAGCTGACAAGAAGGAGCAAAGGTGTTCCCGTTTCTTGAGGACCCCGGAAACGAAAGAAGCCGCAAGCTCACTAGAACCATCCCGTATGGCTTTGTCCATGCAGGACATTATGAGCATGGAAGTTTCCTTGTCAGAAGGGGAGGTCTTCCTGCTCAACGCTCCCAAACACCAGTCCAAAAAGTTAAAAACTTCGAACGCTCTGAATACTCCTTTCATCAGATGGTCTAAATCCGAAGGAGTCCAACAAATCTTGGAGCGTCTCATGGCCAGCCTGCGGGGAGAGTCTACAAGACTTGAGAAGTCGCCCTGGGCAGAGGCAGGAACTCCCAAGCCGAGAACTTCTCCTGTGGAATACCAGACGCTAGATCTGGAAGCAAGCTTGGCAGGGGGAAACATGAAAGCTGTCTTCCCAAGTTGCTTCTTGGACTGCAGCCAATCTCCCAGCACTCTTAAAGCTCTCTTGGACGAGCGGGCGAGGACGAGCTTCGTAAAGGCAGGAGCGGATGACTGCGTGCCTAAAGCGAACTCAGAGGGAGGAGAGCGTGGTGCTGCAGACACAAACTGATCAGGATATAAATCCTTGAACAGTGCAAGCACTTTCCTAAAGTCCAAGGAGGGAGGCGTGGTCTTGGGTTCGTCGATGTCCGTGTGCGGGTCGTCAAGATGTGCAGCGTCGTCATCATCAGAGAGTCCATCGTCTGAATGTTGAGGAGGAAGCGGCAAAGGAGTAGGAATCAGCTGGTCGGCTGAGTCCGGCAGCACGGGTGCATGCGTGACTGCACTGGACGCAACGTCATGGAACTGTTGGTCAGTCTGTGAGCTGGCAACAACCATAGCTGTGTGGGGAAGCAAAGCTTCTACTCCTGACTGTCTAGTCTGCTGCGGGCGAGTAGCGGTAACCACAGTGGGTTGCGGAGGTTGACGCACAGCGTCAAAACAAAGCAACTTAACTCCACCCTCCTGTTGTTGTGGTAACTTGCGAACGTCAACGGAGGGTTCCGTGCGTCTGTGAACGTCAACGTGCGGCTGGCAGGGTACACTGCGCATGGGTGGTGGGACTCTCACAGCTGGAGTGCGGGAGAAGGTAGCCTCAGCGTCTACTGGACGCACAACCGTGGTTGGTTGTAGGCTAACGGGTGCAGCGTCAACCTTCTCCGCACGATACTCCTGCATAAAAGATGCTAACTGTGTCTGCATAGACTGTAGCAAAGACCACTTAGGGTCTACAGCAGCAGGTGCGGCAACAGACGGTGTTACTGCCTGTTGCGGTACCACTTTGCCTCTCTTAGGAGGTGTGCAGTCATCGGAAGACTGCAGCGAGTCCGAACTGACCCAGTGGCTACACCTGGGCCGTTGGACTTGCGCGGAAGGGACCTTGCGTTTGAGAGGCCGTGAGACCTTGGTCCATCGTTTCTGGCGTGAAACCTCTTCCGCAGACGAGGAATGAACGGGCTCTCTCGTCTTCTTGTGGGTGGGGAGATCTTGGCAAGATACGTCCGAAACCACGGAGGGAACGTCTGTCCGCTGATTAAAGCCTGTCGAACCCTTTGGTCGTACGACATTGCTTCTCCCCTGGGCTTGGGAGCTTGCAAGAGGTCCCGGACTGGGAGGACGACAGGCACGAACAGACGCACCCTCAAGCGCAACACTAACACTTTTCACAGCACTACCACTCACTTCACTTCCCACTTCAACTCCCTGACGTCTGCCATGAGTTGGTTGCGGTCACTCGCCAATGACTCGACTCTCTCACCCAGAGCCTGGATGGCACGCATCATATCTGCCATCGAAGGTTGTTGAGTGCTAGAAGGGGGATCAGGAGTAACCACTACAGGGGAAGGAATAGGTTGTGGGGCATGGGGAGAGGAAAAATCAACTGAGCGAGATGAACTCCTCCTAACTCTATCTCTCTCTAGCCTACGTGAATATTTAAGGAATTCGAGAAACTCGAATTCCGAAAGCCCAACGCATTCCTCACACCGATCTTCCCATTGACAGGATTTACCCCGACAATTGGAACAAATGGTGTGAGGATCGATAGAGGCCTTCGGAAGACGCCTAAAACAGTCCCTAGCACTACACTTCCTGTATTTAGGGACTTGAGAAGGGTCAGCCATCTTGAATTAGTCAAAGGGGAAATTCAAAATCTATCCAAGTCGTCAACAAATAATCCAAAATTCAATCAAAGAATGCAAGGAAGTATTGAAGATAACCTCTGCAAAGCGAAAGCTAAAAACTAGAAATGAGTACTTCACCAAAATCTGTGAAAATCAATCCAGTAAGCAACAGCGTATTAAGTAGGTCTTGCCAGTGGCACGACAGAGAGAAAATTGGTTCTGTGTTTACATGAAGTACTTGAGTACCTGCTCGACAGATGGCACTGTTGATGTACACCCCCACCTGTATAGCGATCGCTGGCGTATTTTGTCCTTAGGTTTTTCTGTCGGGCAGCAGAGCTGACAGCTTATATGATCACCGGCTAAGTTTAATATTGAAAAAACTATTTTGGTTGCCATTTTTAAAAATATGTTGGACTGCGAGAATTATTGCGTACAGCTCAGCAGTAAAAATTGAACAAGAGTATGGGAGTTTCCTTCTAATAACAATATCCCCCACCACAGCTGCACTTCCAACTCCTGCAGCCGATTTGGAGCCATCTGTAAAAACATGTTTCCCATGATGTTGAGCAGCATGATTTAAAAACTCACTTTTCATTACCCTACTAGGTAAGGTATTTTTCCCTCCTGCCGTAAAACATACTTTAACAGGTGGATTACACCAAGGAGGAGACTTGGGATATCCTACCTCTGCTATCTGTGCTGTTAACAAGCCTACTTCTCTAGCATCATTTTTCAGCTGTACTTCCAAAGGCTTAGGCACTCTAGATCTGTTAGGAGCCCGATCTAAAGGCGCCCTAACATATTTACAGTTAGGATTGTTTCTCACAGCAAGGGACCTAGCTAAATACCTCAAACTCAACTCCTCTCTGCGAATGGAAAGGGGAGGTATGCCAGAATCAACATAGAGACTGTCAATGGGAGATGTTCTGTAAGCACCTGTGCAGATGCGAAGCCCAGCATTGTGAACAGTATCAAGTTTTCCAAGTAAAGCCTTTGTAGCTGACCCATATATTTGCCATGCATAGTCTAACTTGCTCAGACACAAAGATGTATAAATTCTAAGCAAAGTTGTTCTATCAGCACCCCAATCAAAATGCGATATCACTTTCAGAATGTTCAGTGACTTCTTAACCCTGATAGATAGGTCATTTATATGGGGACCAAATGTCATTTTCTTGTCGAAAATGACTCCAAGAAACTTGACACTATCCTCATATGGCAAAATACAATCATTTAAGAAAAGGGTGGGGATCTCTTCCCTTTTACGAGTACGAGTAAAGCGAATGGCTTTGGTCTTCTGAGGAGAAAACATGAATCCGCGAGAATTTGCCCATGCGGAAGCAGCATTTATTGCAATTTGAAGATTTTGGCATGCTTGTAGTGCACATGATCCACTACAATAAATTGCAAAGTCATCGACAAATAGTGATCCTTGTATGCCAGGAGGTATGTGACTAATGAGACTATTAATTGCAACAGCAAACAAGGTCACACTCAATACGCTGCCTTGGGGGACACCTTCTTCTTGCATGTAGGATGAAGATAATTCTGACCCTACTCTCACTTTGATGGAGCGGTTTGATAAAAATTCTTCAATAAAAGAGAACATATGTCCTCCTATACCCCACGAGGCCAATTGCTTTAAAATACCACCCCTCCAGGTGGTGTCATATGCCTTTTCGAGGTCAAAAAAGACACCCACCACCTGGTTTTGGTTAGAAAAAGCATTTGAAATTTCCCTTGATAACATCAGCAAAGGGTCTAGAGTACTTCGGTTCTTCCTAAAACCAAACTGTCTGTTAGATAAAAGATTTTTTGATTCTAGATACCACACAAGTCTGTTGTTGATCATTCTCTCAAATAGTTTGCATATGCAACTGGTCAAGGATATGGGCCTATAACTAGATGGCAGTTCTGGGTCTTTACCAGACTTGTGGCCTGGAATTACAATTGATGTATGCCAGGAATCAGGAGATGTATGGGAAGCCCATAGACCATTAAAGGTTTCTAATAAAAATTCCTTGGTATCCACTGGAAGATGTGATATCATTTCATACCGGATGCCATCCTCACCTGGGGCAGTTAAAGAAGAGCTGGAGATAGCATTTTGCATCTCCTCCATACTAAAAGGCAGGTTAAAAGCTTCAGTATTTGAAGAAGCAGGAGGAACAACAGATGTTGATGCTCTAATTTGTTGAAATGCTGGGGAATAGTTGTCAGCACTTGATACATGAGCAAAGTGCTTAGCAAGAACCTCTGCTACATCTTTGGGGTCAGATATATATCTATTATTTTCCCTTAATATTGGTAGAGGCTTAGGGACGAATTTACCTTGAAGTTTTCTAATCTTGTCCCATATTTCCTTTGAAGGAGTTTTGGTATTAATATTAGATATATATTTCTTCCAAGATGCTCTCTTTGCTTTTTTAAAAATTCTTTTTTGTTTGGCACAGGCTCTGAGATATGCTATTCTATCTGCTAAATAGTTTGTCCTCAAGTATCTTCTGAAGCAAGTTCGGGTCACTTTTCTTGCGTTGGCACATTCTTTACTCCACCAAGGAACTACAGAGCGATGAGGTAAACCGCATGTTTTAGGTATAAACTTGCTAGCATTATCATCAATAATATTTTCAAGATGTTGATAGGCATGCACTGGAGATGTAAATTCATCATATTCTTTATCAGTGTGTGAACAGTTTTCATAAGCTGCCCAGTCTGCCTCATCTATCTTCCATTTTGGTGGACACTGAGAAGGAAGATTATGGACATAATTTAACATTATTGGCCAATGGTCACTGCCATGTAGGTGTTCATTTACTGACCAAAGGTAGTCCAATCGAATGGATGAGGAACAGATTGACAAATCAATGGCTGATGTAGAGTTGTGGAATACATCATACCTAGTTGGAGAACCATCATTCATTAGTATTACATCATTGTTGTCGATTAATTCTTCAACAAGATTACCCCATCTATCGCACACATTTCCACCCCATAAAGTATGCTTTGCATTAAAATCACCCATTAAAATAAAAGGGGCAGGAAGCTGATTGATCAAGTCTTGGAGGTCAGAAAGTCTAAGCCTTCTTGGATTACCAGCATGATCTAAGAGGAAAAGTTCTAAGGATGGTTCAATATATAGCGAGCATAAAGTAATTTTTTTCCCGATATGAGTTCTAACTGCACAAGCCTGTAGTGGTGTATTGAGTGGGATTGTTTCAAATTTTACAGATTTGTGAATAATAAAACCTGTACCACCTTGAGCTCTTGCAGCTTGCAAAGGAGGGGATCTACAAAAATGATAATTGAGTCCAGGATTAAATGGTTTGTCACTGATCTTGGTTTCCTGTACGCAAATTACCTTCGTGTCTGAGTCCCTGGTTAAAGTTTTTATTTGCTCAATGCTAGTACTTAGACCTCTGCAATTCCACTGGATGATAGACATTATCTTTTGTTATTATTTTTCTTTGTCTCATTTGTCTTTTGGGACTTTTCAGATGAAGCCATGTAAGGCCTGGAGATGGAAGGCTTTACTAGGCCACCACTCTTCTTTTCTTTCTTTCTAGGATCTTTATAAGAGTCAACCTTAGGATCATGAGCAGTAGGGCACTTACCTGACTTAGATGAAGGTGAGGATGATGGGGACCTTTTCCTCTTTGGAAGATCTTGTTTTCCAATCTCCATCAAATCAGGTAGAGATTCTGCCTTAGACAATACATTTAAGGTGGTGGAAGCCACATTGGCTTCCTTGGAGGATTGTGCTAGAACTTCAACAGTTCGAGCACTTAACCCAGAAGGCTGGGCTACTACCTCTAGGGGAGATGCTCCTATCGGTGACAATACTTTTGGTGTGTTGGACACCATATTGACCTCTTTGGAGGTTTGTGCTCTGGCTTTTATAGCCTGAGCACTTGACCCAGATGGCTGGGCTACTACCACTAAGGGAGATGCACCTGACGGGCCAGGTGCTGCCACTGGTCCCCCTGTGGTAGTAAGGGGTAGTGGATTATAATCTTTTGTTGGCATCTTAACCGCGCGAGCAAAATTAAGTTGCCAATTGAGTAAATGCTTTGTATAACCTACACTTATATGTTCAGCATTTGCTTTCAAGATTGCAGCTTCTTCATTCTTGTATTCTCTACATCTTTTATCATTTGGTTTATGATTATCTTTACAGTTTGCACAGGTTGTATCTCTGTTGCATTGGCCATGTTCTAACAAAGAACAGTTAATACAGATCTTCGTATTATTGCAGTACCGGGAAGGGTGACCGTACTTGAAACAATTAAAGCATTGTAAAGGCCTAGGTTTATATTCTCGAACACGTACTCTTTCATTCTCAATAATTATATGATCTGGTATAACAGGGGTTTCAAATGTTAAAACTACCATGCTTGTTTGAGGGATCTTACTTACTTTCCAAACATTAGCAGGGCACATGTCCAGAATTTCTGGTTCTGAGAATTCATATAGATCTTTATCAAAAACTACTCCTTTACCATAGCTGAAGCTCATATGTGGTTTAATATCCTTAATAGGATCAATTTCTGCAATCTTCATGCCACAAAGCATGTGAGCTTGAGTATCTGATTTTGCATTAATCAAAATAGATTGCTTACCGTATCTACTAATATCCTTACTTTTAATTAAACCAACTTTTTTTTGTATAAATTTACTAATCTTATAAGTTATAATTATCTATCTTTCCAGATGCAATTATCCATGTTGGGGGCTTGGGGGTTCTTACTTCTGGAAGTCTATGCTCTATTTCTTTTTCCATCCATTCTTCTGGTTTATATACCTCTAGGTGTCTTGGTGCTTTATCACATAAAGCCCCAGAAATCAAACAATTGTCAATTTTTATGCTCTCCAAATTTTTATTTGCTTCTAAAGCAATCGCAAAACTTGAAAATGATACCCAAGCTTCCCAAAAGCCTTTACTACCATTAAGCTCCATTAAAATTTCTTTGATTGCTCCAAATCTACAGAAGGCTTCATAGATTATGTCATAGCTACAACCAATTGGTATGTTCTTTAAGTGGAGAATTTTCAGATTTTTTGTTGGATCTGGTAATGAGCCAGAACCAGAAAGTAAAGTATTACGGTTATTACAAGCATCATTTTCCACCAGTGCCGATAAATTTTCTTTAACAACATTGGTCAAAGAAGTATTGTTGGAGGAATCCTTTTTATTGCCGAGGTTGTCAACAGAGCTTTCCCTATTTAAACAAGCAGAAGTCGTCAACGGTGTCTGGGGTTCGCCATTTGATCCAGGGGTACGGGGAATATTAAGTTTACTCATTAATTATTTTTTCAGGGGGAGGGAAGGGGTCATAATAACAATGAAAAAAAAAAAACAATGGAAAAAAATATAGTTTAAGGGAGAGAAAAAATTAAGACTGTCTGAAATTCCAAAGAAGACACCGTTAGCCTTTCCTGGAATTAATTTCTCCACCAATGACACCTGTGAAAGCTGCTTACCAAATGTCCACTCCCTACCCTACCACAAAGGGATGGTACCACTATGATTAGAGTGGCTCAAGTGTATGCCAAACCCGCTTGATGGGACAGAGCATTTCAAGAATACAATCATCCCCACTCTAATCATAGTGGCAGGCAAACCGGACAGAATGCCGAGAGTCCTATCTCTATAAAATCGCCAACCCCTGGAATCCGAAGGCCAAATTTCCTAAGAGATAGTTCCGCGTGCCAGTATGGGAATACTGACACTCCTAGGTGTCCAAACATTTTCGGGCAGTTGGCAAGACCACCACAGCTCCCACAATTGATTTTGAAATAAAAACCGATCATGGATACAATGTCCCCTCTAAAAAACCTGGACAGTGAAATGGGTAAAAGAGTTTTGACAGCAAGGTTGGAGACAGCTGATAATTATGAAGGAGGAATAAGCAATAAGAGGTAATAGAAAAAGAATGAGAGAAATTTAGGGTCAAACTGAGGAAAAGAAATTCCCCAGTTCGAGAGCCCTCTTGCCCGTCACAAGCCTTCAGCACGGGAATGATATGCCGTGCTGAAGCCCAATGACTTCATCAAGGCATTCTCTCGTTAAGAGGGAGCAGAGCTATGAGGGTCATAGAAAGGTTGACCGATGTTCTGGTCTTGTTGAGTACCCTCCTCATCAGACAGAACGGAGGAAAGGCGTAAACGTTGATTTTGTCCCACCATTGTTGGAATGCCTCTTGCCAAAGAGCCTTGAGGTCTGGGACTGGGGAACAGTACAACGGGGACCTGAAGTTCATGCAAAGAGATCCACAGTTGGAGAACCCCACAGAGTCAGGACTTTGTTGGCTACTAGATGATCCAAAGACCACTCGGTACTCACAATCTGAGATGCTCTTCTCAGGTTGTTAGCGAGCAAATTCCTCTTGCCCAGAATGAAGCATGCCGATAGTGGTATCAAGTGAACCTCGGCCCATCTCAGTATCTCTACTGCTAAATGGGACAGGAGCTGCAAAAATGTAACTCGTCTGTTGATGTAAGCCACTAATGTGGTGTTGTCGCTCATCACCACCGAGGGGCCCGCCAGGAACTGGTGGAACTGTTGAAGGGCCAGAAAGACGGCCTTCATCTCTAGGAGATTTATGTGGAGGTACTTTTCTGACTCTGACCAGAGGTCTGAGGTCGTGTGGTGCAGCACGTTATTTCTAGATTTTTTATTTATCATCATTAGTCAGGTTGAACTGTATTTGTATAACACATTACAGCATTGTATTTCATAAATTTTGTGGACTGTTTAATTGATCGTCAGTCCATCACTAAAAAAATTTTTTTTATTACAGAGAGATGGTGGCCCACACCCAGCAGGGATTATAGGGTAGATGGAGAAGTTTTCAATAGAAATGTTACTCAAAGCCTGTTTCGTTGTTATAACTTCTTCCCGTACACTGATGAGTGATTCAAGCACGTCCTACTACATTGTGATGTAATTAAACTTGAGAGCAAAAACATAATTTCTGGGTCGATCTGTGGCGCCGGGTGAAAAGAGTCCTTCTTATATACCTTTTCTGATAAAACCTTCCAATTATACCAGAAAAAGATAAAAGCATGGAATGCTGAGGTTACAACCCTCGCGCGAGCACCTTTAGGGTGTCGTGTATAAAGCAAAGGCGCGTGAAATCCACTATTCACAGGTTGTCTTCCATTTAGTTAATTCCTTCGTCAAAGGGATGGGCCGATACAAAGGCCCTTGCCAACCACCAGCGCCACACCACCCACGCCACGACGCGAGCGCCATCTGAACAACATCCTTCTTTTTGGACTGATAGAATAGTGTGTAATTTGTGGTGCTCTCGATCGTTTTTAACAGTCATGGATTTATTTTGTCATGTCCGAAGCTCCATCTTCACACATTCCAATGTTAAGTACCATAGTTTGTTTTGACAGTATTTTATTGTACCGGGCTTTTGTTTTATATCCAGTATAGTCTGTTTTATTATTCCCGTCTGGCCTTTCATGGCGGCCATTGTTGGTTCACTTGTTTGGGAATTCATCTTTATCTGCCCGTTTAGTACTCTGTCACTTAGGTTCTTGGTTAAGTCCCTGGCCTTATGCCTTTAGAACCGTTATTATTTTTATTTTTTTGTGTATTTATGCTCATGGTACTTTTTGCTAGTAAGTCCAGCCTACGAACGAGATAGCGATTTAGCTTTGTTTTTGTTTAGTAACCGCCCGAGGCGTTCGTCACTCGACTGTGCTATTTATTTAAAGTTTTAGCAGATGCTATTCTTCGATCGTAGTGTTATATGGATGTACATTTTTATTTTATATGTTTATAATAGTGTTGTGTGATTTTTAGTCCTGTTTTTGTGTCCAAGAGAGCGAGAGATTGGGGTCCCCGTTTTCTGTTCGCAGTCACGAGTTACCCCTTTATCTCGTTTTCTTTCTTTGCTCTGGTGGTTGAGCGGATTTCCCGTTTTCCGTTTTGTGCGTTCAACGGGTTCTCCCTCCCTCACCTCTCCCCCTCGGGGTGGATGATAACTTACGAGTTATTTATTTTTCGTGACTTCAATTGTTAGCGTTATTTTGGTCCGTGTTCGTCCTCTCCCCGTTACGGCTCGGGAGTAGTTTATGAACGTTTTCCACTCCGCCTTGAGTTCTACTCCGGCTTGAGGGATTCTCAATGACTTTCGTTCTATTGTTATATTTATATATTGTTTACTACATGGGACGGGCTTCATATTGTTTAGATACGACCCTCCGGTGGCCCTTACTGCGGTCTCAGGCCACGGCCATATCCACAATAGCCATTGTTATTACAATTGTGTTTTTATTCACAATAATTATTCAGGACCTTTCTTCTCCCTCCGGCCTCACCGGAGTTTGTAAATACGCTTTGCTATGATCTAAGCCTTAGCCCTTAGCTGCGGCTTGGCTTTTATATCTTCACAATTGAATTATTAGCCACAATTGAATTATTCAGAGTATCTCATTATCCTCCGGCGTCACCGGAGGTCGCCCATACACTTCACACTTATATTTGCCTTGCCTTTGGCTAAGACGGCATTATTCAGGACATCTCATTACGCTCCGGCTTCACCGGAGGTCGCCCATACACTTAACACTTATATTTGCCTTGCCTTTAGCTAAGGCTGGTGTTTATATTTATTTTAAGGGCATGTCACTGCTTCCCCGACCCTCGCAGGTCGGCAGATTGCTTTAAGTTATTTATCCTTATGTCATTATCAGACATTAGGTAAATTACAAATATACAAACATTTGGATATTATAGTGCCAACAATGGTTTTGGCCGAATAGCGATTTAAACGTTTGCGATTTAGTCTGTTAGTTTGTACTCGCCCCAGGAAGGCTCGATTTAGACTATATCCTTATTTATTGGTTAAGTTGTCGTTATTCTTCGTTTTTGGTTATTACAATGACTAAAAATTAAAAAGAAAAAGGAAAAATAAAAATAAAATAAAAACAATCAGTTTTATTTTACTTTCCTTATATTATTGTGTGATGTTAGCTTTTATTATGTAACCACTACATTGTGATGTAATTAAACTTGAGAGCAAAAACATAATTATGCATATACTACTAATATAACAATGTAAGCTTCCTTGTTAGCTTTCCTTAATAACTAGATGAGTAAGATTAAGAGAAAATGAAACGAGAAAATAAAGAAGAAACAAGACTGAATAGTAGAGTTTAGTGATCTCCATGTCTATCCAGGAAAAACCATAAAATCCTTGGAAAAGTACCAATCTAGAGACTCCATAGTATTCCAGTGAAGATATAATGATAGTGAGAGTACTGACTGAGAATTATGCCAAAGTCAGAGCAACTTTAAATGTGTGTTTTATTATATAATTATTCTTATCACTGACAGATGTTTTCCCACCACAGTGTAATTGCCTTTTTTTCATATATTGACACACAGTTTCCATGGATAGTGTTTCACATACTCGTCCCCAGAAACAAGTGAACATACAGTGGCATAGAAAAACTCTCAGCAGCAGCCAAACTTTAAGAGTTGTCAATGTCCAAACCCGGCTGACTGTTCATGCAGATAATGAACCACAGTGTTGTGGGGTTCTCCTTTAAGCTTGAAGTTTTTTTTTATGTCACAAGCCTGGAACTTTCTCTGTAAAATATCTACCTTAACCAGAAAGGCTCTGACTTGATGTTGACAATTAGAAAATCTGCATCACAGATCAAATAGGGCTTGATCCTAAAAAAAGGGCTTTTATATGTTTTACCTTATTTTTGTGTGTGACTTTGCAATCAAGAGGAGGGGCCTCAAAATATTATTATATGTGGTCTCAACTCTTATCCATTTTCATGGTTGTAGAATATCCATGGCATACTGTGTATCAGCGAGGATTGTAAGCCTTTTGTTTTTTGTCTTTCTGATGTAGAGGTGAGAATGTAGAGAGAGGTCCAATGTGCAACCTTGTTTTATAATCCCTTTGATCTTGATGCAAGCAATCATTCAAATTACATTTGAATTTAACCAAGATATGTATACTATTTATACTTGCATATTTACTGTATATGAAATATTTTCTAGATTGAATCCTAAGAGGCTCTGCCAGGATATATCTAGGTTGCTGCTTCTGGTTTTTGGAGACCTGTACTTTCTCCTCACTATTTTTTTTTCTCAAAATAAATATTCTAATTTTTTAGTAAACTGTGTATTTTTTTCCAGTACATCATAAGTGTCCCTTTCTCAGCCTATAATTTATAATTTGTTTATATACTGTATACTGTAAATGGTTTTACTGTCATTTTCCTCTCATGTTAAATTACCTAAAAATTAAGAAAAACCTTCTCCTTCGAAAGCATGCTGCCGCTATCTAAATTGGATCCATGCATGCTAGTAACAAGTGAGACTTCTTACTTCTGAATAATATTAAGTAACTTCAGTTCTAGTTGGGTCCCCTTACCCAGTATAAAATCAAGGGGTGGTGCCCACTGCCCAGTTCCCTTGACTGTTTACCTGTTCCCCAGATTTCTGGGTATTCCACCGTTCAATCTTTTTGTGTAGTAAATGGAGTGTGGTCGGCATTCGGACATTAGGCAGTCTGCGTGCTACATCTGGCCATAGTCTGCAAACCGCTACAACGTCCGTTCTCTCCCAGCCAAAAGTAAAAAGTGATGTGGTTCATCGAACCGGAGTAGATATTGGTGGCTGGAAGATGAGCGATTTGCTCTCCTGCTCGCTCATCCCTCGTGAGAGCGTGCGAGAAGGAGCTTTAGAAAGGGATTTGGGGGTGCGGGTAGAAGAAGAACGAGTCCTGCTCGCCCTTGAGGGAGAACGATCCTGCTTAGCCTTCTTCCTCCTACGCCTGCTAAACTTCTCCCAATGGGAGGCAGGCCACTCCCTACACTCTGCGCAGGGCGAGCCCTGCTCGCAACGATGCCCTTGACACATAGGACACAGAGTGCGGGTCGGTCTCCAACGACGACATAAAAAGAGAAAGCAAACAAATTGAAGGGTCCAATCACAGTCAGGAGGAGAGTGGACACGTCAGATCACTACTGAGCCAAAAGAAAAAGTAACGTCTCACAGCTGTGAGAGTATATATAGAGGCAGCTGGGTACCCTCCATCCACCCGCTGCCTACCCGCTAAGCAGTTAGGCAGGGTTGCCAACTCGCACTCAAAAGTCTAATGGCTACCTCCAGCTGCCACTGAAAGAATATCCACATAAATAACGGAAGGTTTGTTAATATGGGAACAAATCATTTTTTTTAAATTTAGCTTCAGTGTAATGTATTGCGAGTATGAAATAAAATAACAAATTAATAAGATATGAAAAAATATCTAAATCTGTTGTTGCACATAGAAATATTAGGACCAAATTTCGTACCTATTAAGAATAATGTGAGAAAACACTTATAAACGATGAATATATAACTTAATTGGCCCCCTTAGATATTTAACTTTCTAATTAAAAAGAAAAGAAAAAAAAGACGACAAAAATTTTCTAAACCAACATTTGCTCTGCACAAATGGCATATCAACACAAGCCAATATTTCAGAATACTTAAATAATCAAGATTTTACTATAAAACAAATGGTGGACTCCTAAGAGAATACTGTATCATGGCTTCGTTATGATTACATCAAGAAACTTGTTAATTTTACTTACACTTTATAAGGAAGTTTGGGATCTGAAGTCAGAGTGATCTTGAAAGTAACTTTTGATCTGAAAAACAAAAATAAGAAATTATAGAAAACCAGTTCCTGAAACCCAAAACATTGTCTTGAAAGGTTCATCAACTACAATCACACTGCATGATTTTCCACTTAAGAATCTGAATTGGAACATTATACTTTTGTCTCAAACTTTTATTCTAATATAAAGTTATCTTTGAATGCCGAATCTCATTTCAAATTCTCTCAACTGGCTATTGTAACTAGTATACAATCATTCATTTGCTGAGAATAACTTTAAATCAGCAAGCAGAAATTCATGTACTAGAACTTCATACAAGTATAAAACTGAAAAATCTAATTTTTCAAGTAATTTGTCTTTTCTAACTATACAACTGAGTCCTTTAATAAAAGTATGATTAACAGCACAGCTGGAACTCTGCTATTAAACTTTATAACATGATGTCAGCAGTTACTGGCAGGCGGTAAGGAGGCCTTACCTCTTCCAGCCCACTAAGTAGCCACTTTGACCTTCACCTAGGAACTAAGGGGACGGATGAGGTGGGAAGTGTTACTTAGGTTTGTAAAGTTAAGAAAATACAAATTACTTTTAAAATCTTTGATTTGTTCCTACATGAACACAACCCCTTGTCCTTTAATGGAAGTCTTTTCTTAAGGAGGAGTTACTTCCTATGACCAAACTGGCTGGTTTAAAATCCCAGGATGTCAGGATACTCAGACATGAAGAGATGCAAGTGTTCTCCAATCCACCTCCTAGCAACCTGATAAAATTTTCTGTCTACCTTTCCTCTTGAAAGGAGGATGTGAAGAAAAACTTTTATCTTAATGTAAATAGAACAGTTGCTCAATAGGGTATCTTACTTGCATCCAAGTCTAATCCAGCAACATAATGGCTTGACTGCTGCACCCCAAGGAAGGGGAAATAAAAAGAGGAAAAAGGGCCAGACATTCTTAGTGCTCCTCCTAGATTAACATCACAATTGCTTATCTTGATGAGATGTTTCTTGTCCTACCAAGGAGCTAGGTATGCTACATAACCTGCTGAGCAAATACCACAGGTCCTAAAGAATAAAATTATTAAAGGTTTTGTGGTTACATTGAAATAGGTCGTGGGCTGTGAAGGTTGTATGGCATTTCCAGACCTTTGCCTTCAAGACTTGCCTGACAGGTTCTTACAGAAGTCCAGTGTTGCGACCACTCTAACTTTGTGAGCATGTACATGTGTAGGTTCTTCTGGTTCTACTGATTAGGTTTGCACTCTCCTCATCATATTTTAAAGCCAGATTTTGTTTTTGGATACCTTCTTATTATACCTTCTTGAGCTGATGCACAGGTTTTGGAACTACTGTCTCATAGGTTAAGTTTTCTTCAGGTAGTGTTTTAATACTTTCACAGCAACAAATCATCTAGATCATCAGTCACCTCCCTGAGTGAGTATATGGAGGTCTCAAACTTGGGGTCATCCACGGCCAGGTTCTGAGTTTTAGTGACAAACTAAGGGAGGAAGGAAAAGGAGACTTTTCTCCATCCCTCAGTATGGCTAACAAGATGCAAGATGATGTGATGTTCACCTACTCACTTTGAAACAATGCCAGGGCAAGCAAGAAATGACAAATTCGTAGATACAGTAATTTGTATTTTTCCTACCCATACAAACCTTAGCTATCTAAATAGGGTATTACTTTCGGCGTAGCTGAAATGACGAGCCATTAAACTTTTAACAAGGGTTTACTACCCCCTCGCTAACTAGTAGCTAGCTACCCCTCCCCCCTCACACACCGGTGAACTAGTTCACTTTGCTTAGAGGTAGGACTTATCCCGGGGGACAGGGCTGGCGGGCAAGTTTAATTAAATAGCTAAGGTTTGTATGGTTAGGAAAAATCCAAATTATCTACGAATTTGTCATTTGTTCCGTAACCGAAATACAAACCACGCTATTTGAATAGGGTGACTTAACCCTTAGGAAGGGTGGTGAGTCCCAGCCGTACTGGCTTTGGCTTTTTGCCCAGGGACTCAGTATCTGAGTAAGTAGAACTCAAGATAAGGAGTCCCTGCACCTCGCAAGTACCTTGCTCTGCAAGGACCGCGGCCTACGTAAGCATGTGTGTGAAGGAATGAAGTGTGATTCGTCCTAGGAAGTTGACCTGGAGTTCTTTAGATGGAAATCTAGGTTAGAACGTTCCCAATACCACCTCATAAGGGTATGGGGGACGCGACAGTATTATCTTGATACTAGGAACACAAGGAAGCATGGTTTACCTGCAGTGGTTTGAGGTCAGCTGTGCAGAGAACCAAGGATGCTGCTTTCCCCAAGACAGGGGAGGATGAAGAAAAGAATAAGGGCCAGGCATACCTTTTCATTCATGCAGACTAAAACCGGGTAACAATGCCCTCAACCTTCTGCTACTTGTCCATTAAGGAGCCTGAGGTTTAGACCAGCTGTTGTGCAGCCACCACAGGGCCGATAGAGAATGTATCAAGCCTCCTGTGGGTCACGTCTTGCAGGTAGTGGGCTGTGAAGGTCGTTTGACCCTTCCAAACCCCTGCTTGTAGAACCTGCGTCACTGAGTAGTTTCTCTTGAACGCCAGGGACGTAGCGATGCCCCTGACATCATGTACTCTAGGGCGACGTGACGGAGGAGGGTCTGGATTCAGGGAATGGTGGATGACCCTGCGAATCCACGCTGAGATAGTATTCTTAGTGACCCTCCACTTCGTCCTTCTTGTGCTCACATACAAAGCTTGCACTCGAGGACGAACTGCAGCTGTTCTTTTAAGATAAAGCCTCAGACTCCTTACTGGGCACAGTAGATGGTCTGGGTCATCTGTTACGGAACGGAGATTCGAAATCCAGAAGGAGTCGAACCGGGGGTCCGGCACTCCTGGATTTTGAGTCTTAGCTACAAACTCAGGGATGAACCTGAACGTTACCTCCCCCCATCCCCTTGAATGGGCGATGTCATACGAGAGACCATGAAGTTCGCTGACTCGCTTGGCCGAGGCCAAAGCAAATAGGAACACCGTCTTCAAAGTCAGGTGGCGATCAGAAGCCTGGCGTAATGGTTTGAATGGAGGTCTCTTAAGAGCCCTCAGGACTCGAACCACGTTCCATGGAAGAGGTCTCACTTCCGACTGAGGGCAGGTAAGTTCATAACTTTGTATGAGTAAAGAAAGTTCTAGCGAGGAGGAAATGTCCATTCCTTTTAGCCTGAAGGCAAGACTTAAGGCTGAGCGATAGCCTTTCACTGCCGAGACTGAAAGGCGCATTCCTTCCCGCAAATACACAAGAAACTCCGCTATTGCTGGAATAGTAGCATCAAGAGGAGAGATACCCCTTCCACGACACCAACCACAGAAGACTCTCCACTTCACCTGGTAGACTCTTGCGGATGACTTTCGCAGGTGTCGAGACATCCTTTCCGCAACTTGTTGCGAAAAGCCTCTCTCTGTGAGGAGATGCTGGATAGTCTCCAGGCGTGAAGCCGTAGCGATGCTACGGCTTTGTGGAAGATGTTGGCGTGTGGTTGCTTGAGTAGCTCGTGTCGAAGAGGGAGTTCTCTCGGGAGTTCCGTCAGGAGTTACAGAAGGTCCGGGAACCACTCTGCGTGATGCCATAGCGGAGCTATTAAGGTCGTTGACAGGTTGACCGATATTCTGGTCTTGTTGAGCACCCTTCTCATCAGACAGAACGGGGGAAAGGCGTAAACGTCGATGTTGTCCCACAGTTGTTGGAAGGCATCTTGCCAGTGCCTTGGGGTCCGGGACTGGGGAGCAGTACAGCGGGAGCTTGAAATTCAAGGCTGTCACGAACAGATCCATCATCAGGGAACCCCACAAAGTCAGGACTTTGTTGGCTACTAGAGGATCCAAAGACCACTCGGTACTCACTATCTGGGATGCTTTGCTCAAACTGTCGGCGAGCACATTCCTTTTGCCCGGAATGAAGCGAGCCCATAGTGGAATCGAGTGGACTTCGGTCCATCTCAGTATCTCTACTGCAAGATGGGATAGCTGTTGTGAAAAGGTACCTCCCTGCTTGTTGATGTAAGCCACTACCGTGGTGTTGTCGCTCATCACCACCTCGGAGTGACCCGCCAGGTACTGTCGGAACTGTTGAAGAGCAAGATAGACGGCCTTCATCTCTAGCTGGTTTATGTGGAGGCACTTTTCTGATTCTGACCATAGGCCTGAGGTCTTGTGGTTCAGAACGTGCCCCCCCCCCCTTCTTTTGAGGCGTCCGAGAACAGCATTAAATCCGGGGGGAGGACGAGAAGAGCCACTCCCTTTCGGATGTTTTCGTCTGTCACCCACCATTGAAGGTCTGTCCGTTTCGCAGGACCCATAGGGACCAAAATGTCCAGGGAATCGTAACCTTGATTCCACCGAGACTTGAGCCGCCATTGCAGGGATCTCATCCTGAGGCGCCCATTTGGAACTAGACGGGCCAGAGAGGAAAGGTGACCGAGGAGACGTAACCACGATTGGGCTGGGAGTTGTTCTCGTCTGAGGAAAGGATCTGTGACCCTCCTCAGCCTTGCTATCCTGTCGTCTGATGGAAAGGCTTTGTGGAGATTGGTGTCCAAGATCATGCCTAGATGTACCAGTCATTGAGATGGAAGCAGAGAAGACTTCTCGAGATTTACCATGATCCCTAGATCTTGGCAAAGTCCCAGAAGCTTGTCTCGGTGTCGAAGAAGGGTCGACTCAGAGTCTGCCAGGATCAGCCAGTCGTCCAGATAATGGAGTAGACGAATGCCGATCCTGTGTGCCCACGAAGAGATCAGGGTGAACACACTGGTGAAAACCGAAACACAGCACCTTGAACTGGTAGATCTTGTTGTATCAGGCTGAATCTTAAGTACTTCCTTGAAGACGGAAGGATTGGGATCTGGAAGTATGCGTCCTTCAGTTCCAGTGTACACATGAAGTCTTGTGGTCTCACTGCAAGTCTGACCGTGTCTGCTGTCTCCATGCTGAACGGAGTTTGTTTGACAAACCTGTTCAGAGCTGAGAGGTCAATGACTGGTCTCCAACCTCCAGACGCCTTCTTTACAAGGAAGAGTCGACTGAAGAAGCCAGGGGACCCGTCGACGACCTCTTGGAGAGCATCCTTCTTTAGCATGGTTTTGACTTCTGCCCGTAGGGCTAGCCCCTTTGCCGATCCCATGGCATAGGAGCTCAACGACACTGGATTGGCTGTCAGGGGAGGAAGAGATGTTATGAACGGGATGCGATATCCTTGACTGATTACAGAAACCGTCCAGGAATCGGCTTTGTGGAAGATGTTGGCATGTGGTTGTTTGAGTAGATTGTGTCGTGGAGGGAATTCTCTTGGTAGCTCCGTTAGGAGTTGCAGAAGGTCCGGGAACCATTCCGAGTGATGCCATAGCAGAGCTATGAGGGTCAATGAAAGATTGACCGATGTTCTGGTCTTGTTGAGTACCCTACTCATCAGACAGAATGGGGGAAAGGCGTAAATGTCGATGTTGTTCCACCATTGTTGGAAAGCATCTTGCCAGAGAGCCTTGGGGTCTGGGGAACAGTACAGCGGGAGTCTGAAGTTCATGGCCGTTGCAAAAATATCCACAGTTGGAGAACCCAAGAATTTCAGGACTTTGTTGGCTACTAGATGATCCAAAGACCACTCGGTACTCACTATCTGAGACGCTCTGCTCAGATTGTCGGCTAGCACATTCCTTTTGACAGGAATGAAGCATGCCGATAGTGGTATCGAGTGGATTTCGGCCCATCTCAGTATCTCTACTGCTAGATGGGATAGTTGCTGCGAAAACGTACCTCGTTTGTTTGTTGATGTAGGCCACTACTGTGGTGTTGTTTCTCATCACCACCACAGAGTGACTTGCCAGGTACTGTTGGAACTGTTGAATGGCCAGAAAGACGGCCTTCATCTCTAGGAGATTTATATGGAGGTATTTTTCTGACACTGACCAGAGACCTGAGGCCGTGTGGTGCAGCATGTGGGCCCCCACCCTTTTTTTTGAAGCGTCTGAAAACAGCATCAAATGTGGGGGGAGGACGAGAAGATTCACTCCTTTTTGTAGGTTCTCGTCTGCCACCCACCACTAGAGATCCGTCAGTTCCGCAGGTCCCATGGGGATCTGGATGTCCGGGGAATCGTACACTTGATTCCACCGGGACTTGAGTCGCCACTGGAGGGATCTCATCCTGAGGCAACCGTTGGGAACTAGACGAGCCAGCGATGAAAGGTGACCGAGGAAACGTAACCACTTTTGGGCTGGAAGTTCTTCTCGTCTGAGAAAAGGCCTTGCGACTTTCCTCAGCCTTGCTATCCTGTCGTCTGATGGGAAGGCTTTGTGGAGATTGGTGTCTATAATCATGCCTAGGTATACCAGTCTTTGAGTGGGAAGCAGTGAGACTTCTCAAGATTTACCATGATCCCCAGATCTTGGCAAAGTCTCAGAAGTTTGTCTCGGTGTTGAAGAAGGGATGACACCGAGTCTTCTAGGATTAACCAGTCGTCCAGATAACGGAGGGGACGGATACCAATCCTTTGTGCCCAAGATGATACTAGGGTGAACACTCTGGTGAAAACCTGTGGTGCTGTGGAGAGACCGAAGCACAGCACCTTGAACTGGTACTTTCTGTTGTCTAGGCTGAATCTTAAGTACTTCCATGGAGACGGATGGACTGGGATCTGGAAGTACGCGTCCTTTAGGTCCAGTGTGCACATAAAGTCTTGCGGTCTTACTGCTAGTCTGACCGTGTCCGCCGTCTCCATGCTGAACGGAGTTTGTTTGACAAACTTGTTCAGAGCTGAGAGGTCGATGACTGGTCTCAAGCCTCCAGACACCTTCTTTACAAGAAAGAGTCGACTGAAGAAGCCTGGAGATTCGTCGAGGACCTCTTGGAGAGCGCCCTTCTTCAACAGGGTCTGGACTTCTGCCCGAAGGGCTTGCCGCCTTGCCGATCCCATGGCAAGGGAGCTCAATGACACTGGATTTGTCGTCAGGGGAGGTAGAGATGATATGAACGGGACGCGATATCCTTAACTGATCACGGAGATTGTCCAGGAATCGACCCCGAGTTGCTTCCACCTGTTTGAGCAACTTTGTAGGCATCCCCCCCACTGGTGGACATGCAGGGGGACTGCCTATCCTAGCGTTTGCGGCCTCGGCTGCTCCCTCTAGGATTCTTGCCTCCCCTGCAGGACTTTTTGCTTTTCCTTTCTTTGACAGGAAAGGGCTTAGACACCACAGTCTTTGCTGCTGTCATCGTTTTAGCGGTCTTTTACTGGACGGGACTGCTGTGGTGCTGGAGGCTTATAGGGCTTAGATGTTAAAGCCCTATGAAGAAGGGTGTCTTGATGAGACTTCCTCCACCTCTCAGCGGCATGTTCCACATCCTTAGGCTCAAACAAGATGGATCCCTCTAGAGAGGAATGTCTGAGCCTATTGATCTCGGTGCTAGGGACCTTCTGATGGAATCTCTCAGCTACTGCATCCCGACGTTTCAGAAAGGTATTTGCCCACAAGTTCGAGACTTGGTGGGCCAGAAACTCGATCGTGCAAGTACCTGAGAGAAGAAAGGTCTCCATAGCTTTCCTGGTACGTTCTTTGGAGAAATCCTCAGAACGTATCAGGATACCTAAGGTCCCCAACTAGATATCGAGCCACAAAGTGGCTTGCATAGCACACTTCACAACTTTCTCTTGGTTAAGGATCTCGGTTGCCGAGAATGAGACCTGCCGGTTGGAGTCTCTCCCCTGGTAAGCTCTTCCAACGAGTGGTGAAGAGGAAGAGCTAAACAAGGGTCTTCAAGGATCTCGAAGTACCTCCTCTGTCATACGCGAGGAGGTGGGAGGAGCTTGTTGGTGGCACTGGAACGGTTGGAGGAGGACATCTCGGAGAGCTGTAGAGAGATCTTGTCCCTGGTACTCTTACCCCCTTGAGACCAAGGCAGTGCTGCACTGGTCTTGGAGGGTTTCTGAGTACCAAAGACACGGTCCAAGACCGTGTCCTTGCCCTCTCGAGGAGGGATCTCTGGGTCGGAAAACCCATTGAGAGCCCTCATTAGAGTCAGAACTTGCCAAAACGCATGTTCAGACTCTTGCTGGTCTCCTCCTGATGTAGGACTTGCAGCAAAGTCTCCTGTCCCCAAAGGCTCTTCTTGGGGAGAGTCGCGGACGTTCTCCGAGTGGCTAGCTGGCTCCATCCTAGTCCTAGTAGAGGACTTCGGCAATGTTTTAGAGTCCTTAGATTCCTTCCTGGGAAGGATGTAGGACTCCAACATTGATGAGGACGGCATGTTCCTTTCAGTCTCCGCCTGAGAAGACATCTCGGCGCGAGGAGAGGTTTCCCTCATTGGTGCGATGGGGGAAAGTCTCTCCTCGCGTGATTCCCGAGGACAGGAAATCTTCGTCCGAAAGGGAAGGAGAGACAGTCCGGGGGAAAGAAGGAACCTGCTTCGAAGGCTTGCGTGGAGTCAGTTTTGCCCTTGGAGAAGTTACCGCGTCTGGAACTCCTCTTTTTCTCTTCAAAGGGGTAGAAGCAGCCATGGATCTGTGCCCTAATTCAGAGAAGACAGGCTTGAATGCCTGCGTTATGGCTCTGATTAGTGCACTAAACCAGTGCTGTTGGCTGACAGATGTGCTGTTGGCTGACAGATGCGCTGTCAGACATACCCCTTGAAGGGACAGGAATTAAAGGATCCCTGGGAGGAGTTCTCATCATTGATGGGTTCGCCTGAAAAGGCTTTGCGATCCTGGACCCCGCTAGATGTTTCCCTTCTCCCACAATGCGCACTGGTATGCGCTTGCGGGGAGGGGAATGAGGCGATGGCGACTTGGCCGAGTGTAGTTTAGCAGTCTCAAGCGCGGGAGGATATTAACGCTCGCGCGAGGGAGAATACCGGGAATCGCGCGCGGGAGACGGCTGGTGGCGCGGGAGACGGCTGGTGGCGCGGGAGACGGCTGGTGGCGCGGGAGACGGCTGGTGGCGCGGGAGACGGCTGGTGGCGCGGGAGACGGCTGGTGGCGCGGGAGACTGCGGGCGCGCGGGAGACTGCGGGCGCGCGGGAGACTGCGGGCGCGCGGGAGACTGCGGGCGCGCGGGAGACTGCGGGCGCGCGGGAGACTGATGGCGTGCGGGAGACTGATGGCGTGCGGGAGTGCGTGAGGGAGACTGTGGGCGCACAGGAGAGCTTGCGGGAGACTGTTGGTGCGCACGCGCGCTCGGATGCGCAGGATCAAGGCGTTGAGCGCGCGGGCCTGTACCAGTCGTAGGGCGCGCGCGCGCAGGAGAAAGACACCTAGCGCGCAGGCGCGCAGTTGATGTGTGTGGGCGATGGCGAGCGCTGGTGCGAGGGCAAAAGCTGGCATGATGGCGAGCGCTGGCGCGTGGGAGAAGTCAGTCTAGTTGACTTCCCAGTAGCGCCCAGATCAGTCGATCGTTGGTGCAGAGAAGAGTTAACTGCTGGGCTGAGTGCTGGGGCACGGGAGAGCGCTGGCGCGCAGGAGAACATTGGCGAGCAGGAGAGCGCTGGTGTGCAGGAGAGCGCTGGCGAGCAGGTGAGAGTTGGCGTGCAGCTGGGCGTGGGCGCGTAGGCTTAGGTTCAGGCAAGGCCTGGCACGTAGAACGTGGGCGCGTATGTGCGTGAGTGCGTGAATAGCGCGTAGTGGAGCTGTGCTCCTGTTGGGACGTATGTGCGTTTTGGCGCATACGCCCTTGATGCCCTGTGTTAGGGTTTGTTGATGGGGCCTGACGAGCTACTAGAGCGCGTTCGTCAGGTTTCGTTGGCGCATAGCGCGTATCTGGGTGGTGCGCCTTAGCGTGCTCAGATGTAACCTTGCTAGGTTTAAACAGGAAGGGTGACGGCAGGTCGGCAGATCTGTCGGGTGAAAGGTCGACGTGTCCTTTAAAGGGATGACCTTCCACCGAAGGAGATCGCGAACGATATGCAGAAAGGTCCAGGACAAATGCAGGAACAGTGATCGGTGATTGTTGTCGAGGCTCCTCTACGGGGGACTGCATCGAAGATGTTGAACCAAAGAGGCGCCTCCTCACCGCAGGTGAAGGAAGGCCTCTCTGGCGGAGAGGAAGGTGAGCCTTGCAACGAATGCGCCCTCTGGGGGCCATAGGGTCAACGAGCTGACCTTCTGCAGTCCTCCGAAGAGGAGTCTCTGTAAGTGAACTCCCCCGAGGGGAAGAAACATTAGCAGGAGAGACTGTTGGACTTAGTTTCTCCCTCGTTGGTTGAACAGGAATGGGAGAAACTAAGCCGTCAGCTACCATAGGGTTTGAAGAGGCAGAGGTGATGGGTGATACCGCATTGGATACCTCTGACACCACAACATCGACAAGAGACAGAGGATCAACCTCTGTCGGTGACGGCGACTGCTTGACAGCGGCACCCAATTGGATGTAGTCAGGTAAAACCTCCTTGGAGGGCGAACCCGTAAGCCCCAAGGAGGACCAAAGCTGAAAAAAGGGGGTTAGTGTTATATCCTCCCCCGGGGGGAGAGGTGGAGCTGCTTCGCTAGGGGAAGCAACGTCATCTCTCGAGCCCCAAGTTTGGAGCTGCTTCGCTAGGGGAAGCAACGTCATCTCTCGAGCCCCAAGTTTGGTAAACAGAGCATCGGTCTACGCTACCACTCGACGGTCTCTCGAAAGAGACAGACCGTGTGGGAGCTTCAGAGGAGGTTTGGGCAATGGAAGAAGAGGCCTTGGGTTTTTCTCCTTTCAAAGAAACCTTCGAAGGAGAAATATCCCGTTTACCCTTCTTCTTCCGTCGTCGCGAAAACCTCTCCCACTGGGAGGTAGACCACTCCCTACACTCACCACACCTGTTATTACTATCACACCATTGGCCCCTACAAGAAGGACAAAGGGCGTGAGGATCGGTCTCGACCGCCGACATGAATGTTCCACAGGGGCGGTCGGGAAACCCCGGGCAGGTGCGCATAATCGCAGAGGCCAACTTCACAAACAGAACTAGAAAAAGAAAAAAGCTTTAAATGGCTGCCAAATGACGGCGAGGATGAAAGCAGACACATCCGACAACCATCCGAGCCGAGAGCAAAGTGAGCTCAAGCACAGGTGTGTGAGAGGGGGGGGGGGGTAGCAAGCTACCCTCCCCTACCCCCGCTAACTAGCGGTGTGGGTAGTAAACCCTCATTAAAAATTAATGGCTCATCATTTCAGCTACGCCAAAAGTAATACCCCTATTAAATAGCGTGGTTTGTATTCCAGTTACGGAACAACTGGCTTTTTGGCTTTACCCGGGGGCTCCTTATCTGAGTGTATTAGCAGTCAGGGAATAAGGAGTCCCTGCGCCTCGCTAAAACCTTGCTACGCAAAGTTTGTGGCCTACGCAAGCTCTGTGTGAAGGTATGTAGAAATGTGACTTATCCTAGAAAGTTATTCCGAAGGTCTTTAGATGGAAAACTGAGCACTAGGACTTTCCCAATACCACCTCGTCAGGGTATGGGGATGCAACAGTATTACTCTTAATACTAGGTACACAAGGGAGCATGATTTACCTGAAGTGGTTTGAGGTCAGATATGCAGAGAACCAAGGATGCTGCTTTCCCCAAGAGAGGGGAGAATGAAGAAAAGAATAAGGGCCAGTCAAACCTTTTCATTCATGTAGACTAAAACCGGGTAACAATGCCCTCAACCTTCTGCTACTTGTCTAATAAGGAGCTTGAGGCTTTGAACCAGCTGTTGTGCAGCCACCACAGGACCGATAGAAAAGGTAGAGTCTCCTGTGGGTCACATCTTGCAGGTAGTGGGATGTGAACGTGTTTTGACATTTCCACACCCCAGCTTGACGAACCTGCGTCACAGAGTAATTTCTTCTGAAGGCCAGGGACGTAGCTATGGCCCTCACATCGTGTGCTCTGGGGCGACGTGACGGAGGAGGGTCTGTATTCAGTGCAAGGTCAATGACCTTGCGAATCCATGCTGAGATGGTGTTCTTGGTGACCTTCCTCTTGGTCCTTCCTGTGCTGACGAATAGAGCAGGCACACGATGATGGGCTACGGCTGTTCTCTTGAGGTACAGCCTCAAACACCTTACTGGGCATAGTAAGAGATGGTCTGGGTCATCTGTTACAGTACGGAGACTAGAAATCCAGAAGGAGTCGAATCCAGGATCCGCTACTCTCGGGTTCTGAGTCTTAGCAATAAACTCAGGAACGAAGCTGAACATTACCTCTCCCCGTCCCCTTGAATGGGCGATGTCATATGAGAGACCATGAAGTTTGCTGACTCGCTTGGCCGACGCCAAGGCTAGCAGGAACACCGTCTTCCAAGTCAGATGGCGATCTGTTGCCTGGCGTAATGGTTCATAGGGAGGTCTCTTAAGAGACCTGAGAACTCGAACCACGTTCCATGGGGGTCTCACTTCTGACTGGGGGCAGGTAAGTTCCTAACTACGTATGAGTAGAGAAAGTTCTAGCGATGAAGAAATGTCCATTCCTTTCAGTCTGAAGGCGAGGCTCAAGGCCGAGCGATAGCCTTTCAGTGCCGAGACTGATAAGCGCATTTCTTCAGGCAAGTACACGAGGAACTCCGCTATTGCTGGAATAGTGGCATCGAGTGGAGAGATACCCCTTCCACGACACCAACCACAGAAGACTTTCCACTTTGACAGGTAGACTAATGCTGATGATTTTCGCAGGTGTCCAGACATCCTGATCGCAACTTGTTGCAAATATTCTCTCTCAGAGGGGAGATGCTGGATAGTCTCCAGGCGTGAAGTCATAGCGAAGCTACGGCTTTGTGGAAAATGTTGGCATGTGGTTGTTTGAGTAGATTGTGTCGTGGAGGGAGTTCTCTTGGAGGCTCCGTTACGAGTTGCAGAAGGTCCAGGAACCATTCTGCGTGATGCCATAGCGGAGCTATGAGGGTCATTGAAAGGTTGACCGATGTTCTGGTCTTGTTGAGTACCCTCCTCATCAGACAAAACGGGGGAAAGGTGTAAACGTCGATGTTGTCCCACCGTTGTTGGAAAGCATCTTGCCAGAGAGCCTTGGGGTCTGGGACTGGGGAACAGTACAGTGGGAGCCTGAAGTTCAGGGCCTTTGCGAAGAGGTCCACAGTCGGAGAACCCCACAAAGTCAGGACTTTGTTGGCTACTAGATGATCCAAAGACCACTCGGTACTCACTATCTGAGATGCTCTGCTCAGGTTGTCGGCAAGCACATTCTTTTTGCCAGGAATGAAGCGTGCCGATAGTGGTATTGACTGGATTTCGGACCAGAAGCCTGAGGTCGTGTGGTGCAGCACGTGGGCGCCCCACCCTTTTTTTTTAAGTGTCTGAAAACAGCATCAAATTCAGGGGGAGGACGAAAAGGTCCACTCCTTTTCGTAGATTCTCGTCTGTCACACACCACTGGAGGTCTGTCAGTTCCGCAGGTCCCATGGGGATCTGGATGTCCGGGGAGTCGTGTGCTTGATTCCACCAGGACTTGAGTCGCCACTAGAGGGACCTCATCCTGAGGCAACCATTGGGAACTAGACGGGCCAGCGATGAAAGGTGACCGAGGAGACGTAGCCATGATTGGGCTAGAAGTTCTTCTCGTCTGAGAAAAGGTCTTGCGACCTTCCTCAGCTTTGCTATCTTGTCGTCTGATGGGAAGGCTTTGTGGAGAATGGTGTCTATAATCATGGCAAAGTATACTAGTCTTTGGGTGGGAACAGAGAGGACTTCTCGAGATTTACCATGATCCCCAGATCCTGGAAAAGTTTCAGAAGTTTGTCTCGGTGTTGAAGAAGAGTTGATACTGAGTCTGCTAGGATTAGCCAGTCATCCAGATAACGGAGGAGACTGATGCCAATCCTGTGTGCCCAAGATGACACTAGGGTAACCACTCTGGTGAAGACTTGTGGTGCTGTGGAAAGACCAAAGCACAGCACCTTGAACTGGTATATTCTGTTGTCTAGGCTGAATCTTAA
The DNA here is from genome assembly GCF_036898095.1 of Palaemon carinicauda. Classification (NCBI taxonomy): domain Eukaryota; kingdom Metazoa; phylum Arthropoda; class Malacostraca; order Decapoda; family Palaemonidae; genus Palaemon; species Palaemon carinicauda. The sequence continues at coordinate 137,132,343 of NC_090727.1, read as the reverse complement.
GTACTTCCATAGAGACGGATGGACTGGGATCTGGAAGTACGCGTCCTTTTGGTCCATTGTGCACATGAAGTCTTGCGGTCTTACTGCTAGTCTGACCGTGTCCGCCGTCTCCATGCTGAACGGAGTTTGTTTGACAAACTTGTTCAGAGCTGAGAGGTCGATGACTGGTCTCAAGCCTCCAGACGCCTTCTTTACAAGAAAGAGTCGACTGAAGAAGCCTGGGGATCCGTCGAGGACCTCTTGAAGAGTGCCCTTCTTCAACAGGGTTTGGACTTCTGCTCGAAGGGCTTGACCCCCTTGCCGATCCCATGGCAAGGGAGTTCAATGACACTGGATTCCTAGTCAATGCAGGTAGAGATGTTATGAACGGGACCCGATATCCTAGACTGATCGCGGAGATTGTCCAGGAATCGGCCCCGAGTTGCTTCCACCTGTTTGCGCAACTTTGTAGGCATCCCCCCACTGGTGGAAATGCAGGGGGACTGCCTATCCTAGCGGCCTTGGCTGCTCCCTCTAGGGAGGAGGCATAGCGGTGCCCGCGCGCGAGGGGGCATAGCGGTGCCCGCGCGCGAGGGGGCATAGCGGTGCCCGCGCGCGAGGGGGCATACCGGTGCCCGCGCGCGAGGGGGCATACCGGTGCCCGCGCGCGAGGGGGCATACCGGTGCCCGCGCGCGAGGGGGCATACCGGTGCCCGCGCGCGAGGGGGCATACCGGTGCCCGCGCGCGAGGGGGCATACCGGTGCCCGCGCGCGAGGGGGCATACCGGTGCCCGCGCGCGAGGGGGCATAACGGTGCCCGCGCGCGAGGGGGCATAACGGTGCCCGCGCGCGAGGGGGCATACCGGTGCCCGCGCGAGAGGGGGCATACCGGTGCCCGCGCGAGAGGGGGCATAGCGGTGCCCGCTCGAGAGGGGGAATAGCGGTGCCCGCGCGAGGGGAACATTGGTGCCCGCGCGAGGGAGAACATTGGTGCCCGCGCGAGGGGGAACATTGGTGCCCGCGCGAGGGGGAACATTGGTGCCCGCGCGAGGGGGAACATTGGTGCCCGCGCGAGGGGGAATATTGGTGCACAGGAGAATATTTGCACGGGCGCGCAGGAGAATCATGAAGAGCGCGCGGGAGTGTGTTGGCGCGCAGGAGAATATTTGCAAGCTGAGGGCGCAGGAGTATATTGGCGCGCGTCTGTAGGAGAGAGAGGGCGCGCGTGCGCACAGAAGAAAGATGGCGCGTAAGTGAGAGCACATGGTCTGGTGAGCGCTGGCGCGCAGGTAAAAGTTGGCGCGCAGGTGAGGGCAACAAGGTTGTCGCCTCACCTACGAACTTGCGCGCAGGAGAGTGATGGCATGCATGTTTTTGCTGCCGCGTTGGTTGGTCACAGGCGATGTGAAGCGCACATGTTGGCGAGCGGGAGAGCACTGGCATGCGGAAGAGCACTGGCGCGCGGGAGAGCGCTGTTGCACAGGAGAACGTTGGTGCGCAGGTAACTGGCGCGTAGGAGAAATTTGGCGCGCAGGTGGGCGCTGGCACGTAGGAGATCGTGAGCGCGTGTGTGCAAGGCGCATAGGTGCAGGAGAGCGCTGGCGCGTAGGAGATCATTGGCGCACAGGAGAGCGCAAGTGCGCTGTGGTGTGCTGGGGCGTAGGCGACCCTGAGCATGTTTGCGCAGGTGATTATGGGCGCGTGTGCGCATGGCGCACAGGAGAGCGCTGAAGATTAGGCTGGCGCGCAGGAGAGCGCTGAAGACTTGGCTGGCGCGCAGGAGAGCGCTGAAGATTAGGTTAGCGCATGTTGGCGCACAAGCGCGTGAGGCTGCTGCCCTTTGTGAGGGCGAGCATGAAGGGTGGTGCACCGAAGCGTTGATGATTGACAAGCTGCTTTGTGAGCGCTGGTCAGGGCGCGTAGGCGTGTGGTGCACAGGGCAAGAGTTATGGCGCGCAATAGCGCACTTTGGAGGAGCTTTATTAGGCTCATACAGGAATGGCGATGGAAGGTCGGCAGGTCTGTTGGATGGATGGTCGATGTGTCCTTTAGGAGGACAACCATCCACTGAAGGAGATCGCGAACGTTCTGCAGAGAGGGCCAGGACCGAAGTCACAAGACTGGTTGCAGGTGCAGTGATTGATGATTGAAGGTCTAGAGCAGTGGTTCTTAACCTGTGGGGAATTCCCCACTGGTGGGGAATGGCGGAGTTGCCAAGTGGGGAATGACCGGTCAGACAGAAGAACCACTGTCTTGTTGTCACATTTCGTGAATTTGTTTCCACCCACAAATAATCGATAGTGCTTCAAAATTTAATGTTGACTTACTTTACAAATCACAACCATTTACAGACTGTTTTAATAACAAAAACAACCAATATATGAGGTATTGTAAGTCATGTTTGGGTAAAAGTGACAACACTGTTGGGTTTGAAATGTCAACAGCGGCTCCCCGCAAACTCACTCCTGTCGCGTCTCTCCTTGGTGTAACAGGTTTTCGAGCATGGTTGAGATCAAAACCAAATCGCAAAACCGCCTGATTGACCTTGAATCTGATTTGCGCTGCACCATTTCAAAAGTGGAACCGAACATTGAGGCACTCGTCAAGGCGAAACAAATGCAAAAGTCTCATTAACCTGTATGCGTCTAGTGTTGCATTTTTTGTATGTTTTTTATGGGCCAAATAAATTGAGAAAAAAACAACGAATCTTTTCATGTGTATTTTATTTCCATGTGATAACTGTTTGTAAAAAATCTAATATATGCAAAAAAAATTAAAGGCCGTAAAATGGCACAAAAAAGCAAAGCGTATATTTACGTATTAAAGTTAAACACTGCATGGGTTAAACTCGAATTTGTCAATGACCGATGCTGTGGGGGGAAATGGAGAGTTGGCTCACTGAAAAGTGGGGAATTGGAGAAAAAAGGTTAAGAGCCCCTGGTCTAGAGGCTTCTCTGCGGAGGATTGTATTGAAAACGTTGAACCAAAGAGGCGCCTCCTCACCGTAGGTGAAGGAAGGCCTCTAAGGCGAAGAGGAAGGCGAGCCTTCCGACATATGCGCCCTCTGGGGGCCGTTAGATCAGCAAGCTAACCGTCAGCAGTCCTCCGAAGAGGAGTCTCAGTAAGTGAACTCCCCTGAGGGAGAGAAACACTAGCAGGAGAGGCCAATGATGAAGTTAATTTCCCCCCCGGAGGATGGTCAGGAACCGGGGAAACTAAGTCGGCAGCTACAGTAGAGTTTGGAGTGGCAGAGGAGATGGGTGATGTCGCATGAGACACCTCTGACACAACAACGTCGACAAGTGTCAGGGGATCTACCTCTGACGGCGACGACAATTGCTTGACAAAAGCACCCGTGCGGATGAACTCAAGCAATGCCTCCTTGGAGAGCAAACCCGTGAGCCCCAAAGAGGACCAAATCTGAAACACGGAGTTTAGTGACAAGGCCTCCCCCGCGGGAAGAGGTGGTGCTGCTTCGCTAGGGGAAGTAACCTCATCTCTCGAGACCCGGGGTTGGTCAGAAATAAATTGATCTACGCTTCTACTCGACGGTCTCTTGAAAGAGACTGACCGAGTAGGAGCTTGGAAGGAGGTTTGAGCGATGGAAGAAGAGGCCTTGGGTTTTCCTCCCTTCGAAGCAACCTTCGAAGGAGAAATAACCCGATTGGACTTCTTCTTCAGCCGTACCGAAAACCTCTCCCACTGGGAGGAAGACCACTCCATACACTCACTACACTTGTTGACACTATCACACCATTGACCTCTGCAAGAAGGACATAGGGCGTGAGGATCAGTCTTGACCATCGACATAAATGTTCCACAGGGGCGGTCAGAGAGTCCAGGCCAGGTGCGCATGGTCACAGAAGTCAACTTCACACACACAGTCTAAGAAAAAGGAGAAAGCAAAAAGCATTAATGGCTGTCAATTGTCAGTGAGGATGAAGAACAGCAACGTCCGTTCACCATACAAGCCGAAAGCAAAGTGAGCTCAATCGCAAGTGTGTGAGGGGGAGTGGTAGCAAGCTACCCTCCCTAACCCCCCACTAACTAGCGGTGTGGGTAGTTAACTGTCGTTAAAAATTAATGGCTCGTCATTCGAAAGTAATACCCCTATTAAATAGCGTGGTTTGTATTCCAGTTACGGAACAACTAGTATTTACTGTTTTCTAGGCTGAATCTTAAGTACTTCCTTGAAGATGGATGGATTGGTATCTGGAAGTACGCATCCTTTATGTCCAGTGGTCTTACCGCTTGTCTGACCGTTTCAGCAGTTTCCATGCTGAACAGAGTCTGCATGACAAACTTGCTCGGAGCTGAGAGGTCGATGACTGGTCTCCAGCCTCCAAACGCCTTTTTCACAAGAAAGAGTCGACTGAAGAAGCCTTGAGACCCATCAAGGACCTACTGGAGAGCGCCCTTCTTCAACAAAGTCGGGACTTTTTCCTGGAGGGCTAGCCCCTTTGCTGATCCCATCACAAAGGAGTCTATTGACACTAGATTCCTGATCACAGGAGGGAGAGACGTTGTGAACGGGACGCGATACCCTCAAAGAATCACGGTGACTGTCCACGGTTGTGCCCCAAGTTGCTTCCACTTGTCCCAGCAACTTTGCAGGCATTCCCCCACTGGTGGACAAGCGGAGGGAGTGCTTATCCAAGCGTTTGCGGCCACGGCCGCTCCCTCTAGGATATTTTCCTACCATGGACAATTTTGTGCCTTTCCTATCCTTGGTCAGAAAGGGCTTTTAAGACACAGCTGGCTTCGCTGCTGTCTTGTTTGTTGAGGTCTTGGCTGGCCGGGACTGTGGGCTTGGATGTCAAAGCCCTATGGAGGAGGGAGTCCTGGTGAGACTTCCTCCATCTCTCAGCACCGTGTTCCACATCTTTTAGCTCGAAAAGAGAGGATCCCTTTACAGAGGAGTTCCTGAGCCTAGCGATCTCTGCATTTGGGAACTGCTGATGGAATCTCTCAGCCACTGCATCTAGACGTTTCAGGAAGGTGTTCGCCCATAGGTTCGAGACTTGATGGGCAAGAAACTCGATGGTGCGAGTGCCTGAGAGGAGGAAAGTTTCCATAGCTTTCCTGGTACATTCTTTGGAAAAATCCTCGGTCTGTACCTGGATTCCCAGTCCCCAACCAAAGATCAAGCCACAAAGTAGCCTGCATGGCATACTTCGTGACCTTTTCCTGGTTGAGGATTTCAGCTGCCGAGAAAGAGACCTGACGGCTGGAGAGCCTTTCAAGTAAGACCCCCTAGGTAATCTCTTCCAGAGAGTGGTGGAGTGGAAGAGCCGGATGAGGCTCATCCAAGATCTCAAATTACCTCTGCTGGACGCAAGGAGGTGGTAGCAGCTTGGCAGTAGAACCCAAACGTTGAGAGGAAGTGAGGTCCGAGAGCTGTTGGGCGATCTTTGCCCGGGCGCTCTCTAGCCCTTGAGACCAGGACAAGGCTGCACTGGTCTATGAGGCCTTCAGAGTGCCGAAAACACGATCTAAGACTGTGTCTTTGCCCTTTTGTGGGGATATCTCCGGGTCGGTAAACCCGTTGAGTACCCTGATGAGAGTCAATACATGCCAGAAGGCATGTTCTGCTCTTTATGCTCCTCCTCTGAAGTGGGACTGGCAGCAAAGCATCCTCCTTCCACCCCAGAGAGCTCATCTCGTAGTGGGACGTGAACATCCCTAGAGTGACTAGTGGTTCCTGCAGGCCTGGAGGTCCTCGAAGCAGACTTTGGCAGAGTTTTAGAGTCCTATGATTCCTTCCGGGGAGCGGTGGAGCGCAGGCGAGCTAAAGGGCGCTGGTGCGCAGGAGAGCGCTTGCAAGCTGAAGAGCACTGCTGCGAGGAAAGCGCAGGCATGTAGGAGAGCACATATGCGCAAGAGAGCGCTGGAGCGCTGGCGAGCGTTGGTGCACTGGTGAGCGCTGGCGAACTGGTAAACGCTGATGCTTCGAATGGCATGAAGGCACTGGTGATCAGGAGATCGTCGGGGCATTGGAGAGCGCTCAAGTGCAGGAGAGACCCGATGCACCGGAGAGCGTCGACGTGCTGGAGAGGACTAACGTGGAGGTGAGCGCTGATGTGCCTATGAGCGCTGGTGCACAGACGAAGGCTTCAAACGCTGCGCAGGATGGCACGTTCGCGAAAAGGAGTGACACTTGGTCACATCGCGAGCAGGCAGGTCAGAAGGTTGGAGAGATGCAGAAGATCAGCGCGTAGGAAGATCTGGAACAGGAATGTGCCCTTTGGAAGGGCAAACATCCTCCAAAGAGGATCGCGCACGATCCACCAAAGAGTTCAGGGGCGAAGTTAGAGGACTAGCGGCAGCATCATCAGGAGAAGGTCCAGGAGAGGGTGAAGATCAAGGGCCAGAAGACGACGAAAGAGAAGGCTCCTCTGCGGGGAGAAGGCTGCGAAGATGAGGCTGAAGAGCCGAAGAGGCGCCTTTTCACCGATGGTGAAGGGACACCTCGAAAGAGAAGCGGAGGGCGAGCTCTGCGAGAACGTTGACGCCCTCTGTGGGCCGGTAGATCAGCAAGCTGACCTTTGGAAGCAGCAGTCCTCCGCAGAGGAGTCTCTATGAGTGAACTCCCCCAAGGAGGAGAAACACTCGCAGTAGACAGACGAAGGACTTGGCTTCCCCCTCGAAGGATGATCAAGAATGAGGGAAGCGCAGTCAGCAGCACCAGCTGAAGAATCTAAAGGAGCAGAAGCATCGGCAGCAGCAGATGACGCCTCAGACACCACTACGTCGACAAACGACAGAGGATCCACCTCCAAAGTCGACGAAGGTTGCATACTAGCACCACGTATGATACGTTGCAGCAAGGATTCCTTGGAGAGCAGACCCGGAAGCCCCAAGGATAACCACACCTGTACAAAGGGAGAATGAGACAAGGGGGGTAGAGGTGGGGCCGCTTCACTAGGGGAAGCAACACCATCTCTCGAGGACCGGGGTTGATCATCAGTTAAACGGCCTAAGCTACTATTCGATGGTCTCTCAGAAGAGGCCGAACAAGCAGAAGCTTCGGAAGTAGGTCGAGAAGCGGAAGAAGCCTTGGGTTTTTCCTTTCGAAGAAACCTTCGAAGGAGAAATATCCCACCCTGACTTCTTCTTACGCCAGCGCCCAAACCTTTCCCACTGGAAGGCAGACCACTCCTGACGCTCATTACAATTATTTTCACTGGCACACCATTGACCTCTGCATGCGGGACAAAGGGTGTGACGATTGGTGTCCACGGCCGACATGAGGGTACCGCAGGGCCGGCCTTCAAGTCCAGGGCAGGTATGTATAGTCGGCAGAAGTCAACACAAACACACACTGTTAAAGAGAAAGCACAAACACAAAGCATTAACGGCAGGCCAAAATACTGGTGAGGATGAAGAGCAGTAACGACTGTTCACCATCCGAGCCAAAAGCAAAGTGAGCTAAATCCCAGGTGTGGGAACAGGAGCAGTATCATGCTAACCCCCCCCTACCCCAGCTAACTAGAGGAATGGGTAGTTAATCCTCGCTAAAATTTTAATGGATCATCCTTTCAGCTTCCACGAAAGTAATACCCCTAATAAATAGCATAGGTTTGTATTCCAGTTACAGAACAATTGTCAGTTTGTAATAATGACATTTATATCAAAACAATTGCATCACCATGATAGATAAGCCATTTCTACATTATAATCATATGAAATAAATTCTTCAAAAATACATCTTTTATTTTTTATGCTTAATTGTTTATCTAAATATCTAAGTTTTTGCTAAAAAATACATGTTAATCACGCAATTTTCATTACTGTACTTCTTAGCATTATAGATATTCTACTTATATTATGAAAAAGCACCAAAACAGAGGCTTGTACCTATTATAGTATTGACATGCCAAAGCATGCAAGAAAACTTTTCTGCGAAAGTGTCACTTTTCTACTTAGGCAATAAACGTTAAACGTACCTCATAACATCAATGGACCCTCCGAAAATGAGAGGGTTTTTTTTATTTGCATTTTATCAATGTATATTAGATGCTTTGAATCGTAACTATTTTCATATGGAGGTTTTTTGCTTTTTCTGATCAAAGTAATTTTACAGATCAAAGGCAATAAAATTCCCTATCTTTTCCTGCTTGAACGACAAAAATTGATTCATATTAAAAAAAAGTAGGAGCTATTTTTCTCAGAAAACTTAAATTTTTGAGAAAAAGTTTTTTTTTTTCTTTTTTTTTTTAGATTGATTGAATATACTTTAGGATGGGCTTTTGGCATTAAATTCCCACACCATTTGGGTGAGTCCCTTCTCTCAAATCCAAAAATATCACTCCCCACAGACACGCAACATATGCTACATGTACCAAATGTGCACACATGAGCAAGAAATGGCAAGCATAATATATTCTAGTCTCTGTAATTTTCTGGGTAAATTTCATGTATTTGGTCAATCTAGTTATTGTCTCTAACACTAAATGCATCGTTCAAAATAATAAAAAAAATTTTAAATACAGTATATAAACAAGCAGACAAATGTTTATTTATGAATACATACAGAACATAAGAAAACTGATAATCTATTCCTCGGGACATCATAGAAATGGGGGGAACCATTGTAAATGGGATATTAAAATGGTTATTATATGATACATTAATTTCTAGCAAAACTGGAATTGACTATAAGAAATGGACGAGTGCTGGCTTGTTTGGCCTTTTTCTCTGTATGATCAATGGTGGCTGGGCATAAAAACTTATGTATCAATTAATTAAATTGTGAACACCATTTCATTGTCCATATCCAATGTTTACTTTTGGGAGACTGATTATGAATTACTGTACTGAACATGCATTGTTTGCATTTGCTTTTGCCAGCTGTTCTGTTTTCTGTATGATGTAATCATTGCCTGGCTTTTTCTACCCAATTAAGAACTTCCAAATATTTCCCCACAAGTTCCCAGATGTTCTTCTAAAACAGTCATCTTCTCCCACCTACCCCTTCAGTTCCTGCATGACTAATGTTACAAGAAGACGTCTACAAAAGTACAGTATCGTATAATTTATTTAAAAATTTATCTTGTAATTTCATCTATTTGGGTATATATAGCTGCCAGGTAAGTTCTATTCATAAAAATTTATATTGTAATTTTATCTATTTGGGTAATATGCTGAAAACCTTCTCTGTTCAGTGGAGTACATAGCTATTGTTGCTCAACTGTAAGTAAAAAGTATCCGAAAAATAATGACACATAGTTGACATGTGCAGTACATTTATGTTCAGCTTGCCAGATTGATTGATTGATTTAAGGTTTTCTGGCATCCTGATACCACTTGCCAGAACAGAGGAGTAGTGAGATTATGTTTATTTGCGAGTGAAGTGAGCCACGGCAAAGCAAAAATCATCAAAGGGATGTGAAATGAATTAGATACAGTAAATATGCTATTCATTTCCAGCCACTTACAAGAATCATATATTTGTACAACTCGTTAACTTGTGTTTATTGTGCATTTTGACCATTATTATTGCTGAAAATAACTAGTTTTTGGTGTTTCCCCCACCCAAAACTCCGGAAAACTAGGATTCTCTATAATTCTTTTTCATAAGGGGGTAGGAAAAATCATGAACTTGTGGTTTACCCCAATATTCCTAGCCAAAAATGGATAACAGACAAGATAATATGGAAAATATATGGTTCATGTATTTGGCTATAAATCAAAGAACCATATTGTACAGTATATTTACCATTAATATAAACAGCTTTCCTGGAATTTTTGAAGTTAAGTAAATAAATACACTAAAACAAATTTTTCATTAAAAAAAAACTATTTGAAACATGGAATAGACTTTCTCCTTGGCAAAAATACAATAACTTGAATTTCCAAAATTCCAATCCAGAGATCGTGCGTCATGCTCCTTGACATTATCGACAAGCTCCTGTTTTGGCAAACTATATATGCTGCTCTGAGTATTTCAGCATTATTCAAACATTAAGACCTGGCTTCGATTTCTCATTATCAGACTAAATGTATCAAACACACATTTCTATCCTAACCTAACATTATTCACACAACTGAAATTAGGGCATTATTACATTTTACATCCCAATATTGAAAACACATAACTAAGAAGGTATGAAGGTAAAACATTTTTTTGTTTTTGTTCAAGCAATTACTTTGCAAGATAAGCAACTATTAGATTTTTCTTTAGTGTGCAAAGGAACTTCTCATGGCAGGTGTCAAGATGAAAACTATAGAAGCAAAGCAGGAATTTGTAATAAAATCTGTATATACATTTATACTTAATAGGATGAGGTTCAACATAGTGAATTTGAAAAGATCTATTCCATTACGTAAATTTTAACGTCCTAACTATTATTGTACTATAATATAAAAAATCCTTACAACGGGGGAGAGCCTTTGCATAACAGCGGCCAGTTCCTCAAGCGTTGATTAAAAATGGACATCAACTAACCTAAACTTTCCCTCTTAACATAACTTACAAGCCATGTTCTTACCTACTTGCCTGCGACCACCCTTACGCTGCCATACTCTAAGTTAGACATAATATAACATACAGGTGACAGCTAACATACATACAACCCCAATTAACTTGCGAGGTAAACACCTATCCGTTTTTTTCTTTTTAGTGTGCAAAGGTGCTTCTCATGGCAGGTGTCAAGATGAAAACTAAAGAAGGAAATCAGTAACTATGTTTATAGTTAATAAGATATGGGGTTCAATATAGTGAATTTTAAAATATCTATTCAATTATGGAAATTTTAATGTGATAACTATTATTGTACTATAGTATAAAAAAAATCCTTACCATAGGGTATTTCTCTTTCACACCATAACCTACCAGCAACATTCTGCTACGTTTTTCCTTAACTTTTCAAATTTTGCCATTTTACCATCTGCAAGCTTGAGTAGTACTTTAATAGACTGATTGGTTTTTTTTTATACGAATATTCGTTCAAGTTGAGCAATAGCCTAAGGTTAGTGGCGATACCTACAATACAAAATGTGCCTTAAAGCAAAATATAGTATTCCTTATCTAGACCATGGATTTCTTTAGAATAATAATTCTTAATTATGATAATGTTAAATTAACATTATCTAAAAAAGTAATTATCAAGACCTTTAAGGTCCCAGTTGTGAGAGAAAGCCCTACCGTTACTTTCCATCACTCCTACCGCACACTGAGAGGACATGGCTTATCCATTCCAGCAACAGTTATCCTTATGTTTCTTTTTGACAAAGGGTACCCGAATATCAGTAAATATTCCATTGCGGTAACAAAATAAATAGGCATATGGCTCACACTTACGTCATGTTGTCCAAGCTTTGACAGGTCAGGGCGACGTGTTCTTAACTTTCAGAGGCAGGGTCGGGTTGCCAGAGTTTTTGGCAGAACTATCGTATTCTGGCTTCAAAATTATCATACTTGCGCCAAAGTTATCGTACAGAAATGTCAGGTTCCTTCTAAGACTATCGTATCCATTTCCCAACACTACTAATATTATCAATAATGTTAACAGGCATTACGAGGATCGTCTCAATAATGGTCATAGCTAAGTTCTACTTTACTTTAAGAGTTTTTTTTTACCTTGTCCTATCATACAAGGAAACACTATGCACTACTGGGCCTACGAGATATGTTTTGTCAAATACATTCTTAGGTATTTAAAAGTATCACAGCGTATTCGGCGTTAATTATCAAATTCACATTACTTACTTTAAGGGTTATTTCTTGATCCTACTGCACAGGGTGCAACACCGGCAAGATCTGTCTGTTGTATATATTCTTGGGTATTTAAAATATCAAACAGCATATTCCGTGTTTATTGTCAAATCCACATTACCGACGAACTTACAAAATAAAAGTCTTCAGTTTCTTCTTAAAAGCCTTAATATCTTGACTTTCGGATATTTACAGTAGTGGAAACTCAGGGGCGGGGGGGGTTTACACTTGGTCACACTATTCTATCTTATTTCTCTTTCTCTTGTTTATTTTTAGTTTTTAGTCTATATATGAAATGCCCACTTTAATGTTGTTACTGTTCTTAAAATATTATATTTCAATTGTTCATTACTTCTCTTATAATGTATTTATTTCATTGTTTCCTTTCCTTGCTGGGCTACTTTACCCTGTTGGAACCCTTGTGCTTATGGCATCCTGCTTTTTCAACTACTTACTTACTTTACTTTTGGATGACACTCTTGGCCCTCTTTCTGCCGAAGTCGGTAGCTACAGAGGGCACGACGAAGACATCAATTTAGACCTTGTAGAAGGGGTCCATCTCACCCGATTGGTAACAATCAACAAAGATGTGCGTCTTCAGTTTTCTCTTGAAAACATCGCAGTTCAAGCTCTGCTTCACCTCTAAGGGGAGCTTATTGAAAATTCTAGGAGCGCTTCTTTCAAAGGCTCTAGTACCAACATTGGTCCTGCTTCTCAGTTCCTCGAGACGATATGGATCGTCACTGTGTCTCAAGCTAACTACAGTATCAGGGCGAAAACTCTTCAACATATTTCTCATATACGAAGGTTTCTCAAATTTAAGTGCTTGGTACGTTAGGACACAAATCTTGAAAATAATCCTCGCTTTTATAGGCAACCAGTGGAGCTCGATAAGCGTTGGCGTGATCCTCTCACGGGGGGACAGGCCTTTTATTAGTCTAGCAGCTCTATTAAACACATTTTGTATCTTCCTCAAATTGTAGTTTGGTAAACCATAGTACAACACATTACAATAGTCTAGCCTGCTGATTACGTAATTGTGTATCAGCAATGTTAAAGTTTTTGTGTCAAGGTATTTCTTTAAAAAGGCAATATTTCTCAGGTGATAGCTTGCAATTCTGGTTACTCTATTTATATGCTCATTAAATGACAGACCGCAATCGAAAACAATACCTAAGTTTTTGATGGGATTTATCACATCAAAATCATTTTCAAGCACTCTAAGTTTCACAATATCAAGTCTTCTCAAATCATGCTTTTTCCCAATAAGCAGACACTCCGTTTTACTATCGTTTAACTTCAACTGTTTGGAATTCATCCATCTTTTAACATCAGTCATGACTTCATTTATTTTCCTTTCTGTGTCCTCTACATTACTCAATGACAGGTAGATTTGGGTGTCGTCAGCAAACAATTGAAAGCTCACCCCATGATTCCTCAGCAAATGCATCAACTCAATAGTGTAAATACAAAACAGGATAGGGCCCAGGACACTTCCCTGTGGGACCCCCCTGGCCAGTACTTTTGTCCCGGAGAAGGACCTGCCAATCTGAACACAAAAAGTTCTGTTTATTAAGAAAGTCTCCAAGTAATTCAGCGCCTCGCCCTTAATACCAATTGCTTTGAGGTCGTTTAGTAGTAATCCATGTACGACGGTGTCAAACGCTGCACTCAGATCAAGCAATACTAGAATGCCACACATTCCCTCATCCATCATAACCAGCAGATCGTTTACTATCGAACATAATGCAGTCTCCGTAGAGTAAAATTTCCTATATGCCGATTGATTATCAGGAAAGACATGGGCTACTTCCAGATAGTCCATCAACTGGTCCAAAATTACATTTTCAATTATTTTCGAAAGAAAAGACAAGTTAGATATAGGTCTATATGAACTCAAACTTTGGGGATCTAAAGAGCCCTTCAATACTGGTTTGAGAATTGCATATTTCTCACTCTCCGGAAACATTCCAGCTCGAATGCTAAGGTTAACAATTTCTAAATACACCCGCAGGAGATCATCAAAATATTCACCTCCAGTGACATCAGAAATCGGAAATGGATCATTATCACAATAAGTACTCTTTACTTTACTGACAATTGACTTGATCTTAATGAAGTCTACTGTTACAAAACGATTGAACTCGTTTTCACTGGTGGCCACCTGATGTAGGTTAAACCGAGCTACCTCCCCAAAGCCACTAATCAAATCAACAATTTTATTTTCAAAGAAATCTGAGAACTTGGTTGCAAGTTCCCCATCAGAGAAACCCTCAGGGAGAGTTATTTTCTTTTTGTTACCAGTCAAATTATTAATAACAGAATACAGCTTTTCTATATCTAAACCAAGTTCATCAATTTTTCTTTTATAATACTCCCTTTTCTTTTTCCTGATTAAACTATTCAGTGCATTACGTGCGGTACAATACTCAATTTTAGAAGCCTTATTTCTCGCAGCCCTCCATCGTCTCTCTTTTCTTCTTTTAACTCTTTTTGCCACCGAGACCTCATAATCATACCAGGGTGCATTGTCTTTTACCACTATTTCCCTCTCAACGAGGGGACACTCACTGTCATACAATTGTCCTGCAGAACTTTTGAACAGAGAGACATAACAGACAAGACAGCTTCTTTTATTCTCAAAGCCATGTTCACATAGATCAGATGTCTTTTGACCAATTTCATCTATAATCTTCTGGAGTAATTCATCCTTATTTAGGTTTCTCTTGTTTCTCTAAAGAATCTTCTTTCTTTGTTTGGAAAATATCCTAATTTCCAACTTAAACTTAATGATCATATGTACAGGAGACAAAACACATAAATCGTCCACATCAACACCATGAACCAGATCATTGTCACTTTCACTGAAAATTAAGTCTAGCATGTGACCGGTAATTGATGTAATCTTATTGACTCTATTTTGATAACCAAGTATATTCATTGTTTCAATGAAATCATTCGCATGTTGATTTTCTGGATTATCAACCCAGAAATTGAAATCCCCGCACACAAACACTTCATGTCCGACTACGTTCAAACTTTCAAGGTATAATCTAAATTCATCAAGAAAAAGGATCTCACTTGAATTAGGGCTTCTGTATACTACAATGAATACTAGTTTTCTTCCACCGTACACGGAACTGACCTGCATAAGTTCAAAATTATCAGTTATGGGCACTTTTTCTTTCTTTATTTTGGAGAGAGCGTTTGAGATAAAAATCCCAACCCCACCCCCCCTTCTATTGTTCCTAGGAACGTGGAGGAACACATGTGTGTCCGGCGTCATTTCCCGGATCTTAGCACTATCATAATTATTTAACCAGGTCTCTGTTAGTACTAACACATCTAACTCATTGTCATTTATATAATCCCGTATCTCATATGTTTTGTTTCCCACCGATTGAATATTCACCAAAGCACAGTTTAAACAACGATTAGAGTTATTAGCCATGATCGGTTTTATTTCTTATTTTGGCAATTTCAATCTGTAAAACCGGACAACACATCTCATTGGCAGAATGGTTCACGTCTACTTTACCAGCTTTAACACAATTTATGCACTTTTTCACATCCGAAGAGCAGTCTCCGAAAGAGTGATCTCCAGCACATTTCCTACAGCAAGGATCCTTCTCCTTGTCAGGACATCTTCCATGAACATGTCCATAGGTTAAGCAATGGCAACACATTGTGGCAAAGTGTCTATCTCTCACCTTATACACACCCCATTCCAATTTAATTTCATCTCCCTTGTTATGAATTAATGCTCTCACTTCAGGATGACACTTTAATATATAGTGCTTGGTTGCACTGGCAGCATTCTTGTCAAAAATCAAATTTATCTTGCCTGTGATGTTTTCGATCGACTGCAGGTAATCATTTCTCTGAATAATTGTCTGCACAAGGTTGTCCTTATTTTATTTTCTTCAGCACTAACATAACAAATCATAATTTTAGGGAGCAACTTTTTTTTATTTCGATACAGATAATAATAATAGAAATAATAATAATAATAATAATAATAATAATAATAATAATAATAATAATAATAATAATGATAATAATAATAATAATAGTAGTATTCTTAGGGGCCACATGTTTGAAAGCTTTAGAGCCTACAGTAGACATACTCGTACATCTAATTGGCTCGGCACAGTGTAAAATCCGGACGTCGGATGCCGTCCGGGAGAATAGAAAAACGCTTGTATCACCGGGAAAGACGCGAAAATATACCTCTTTTTTGTGACTGGCGATTATTTGGAACTATCTGTAACTATTATCGTGTCCACTCGATTCGTCTGCTGCATGTTGTGTAGTGCTATTATAAGTTATAGACGTCTGGTTCTGATAACTTGATGAATTATTGCACATATCTTAAAGGCTATTCTAGCTTTAAAGTTTATTATGTTTTATTTTTATTATTCCTTAAGTTTTACGTTGGGCAGATTGCAGTAGATAGAGTTACAGCGGTCAATCTTGGCAATAAAACAGTTTATCACAAGTTTCTTTACAGGCTATTCGCCCGCGTAATTCTTTATAAAGGAAATGTTTCTAATGTCGTATACAGTGGTTCATAGTACATTATCTATTTGAGCACAGAGACAAATTACAGCTGAGTGATACACCTAGGTTACGAACTCAACTAAATATTGTACTACAAATAAGTAGTAGGTTGGTCAGAGCACCAACCACCCGTTGAGATACTATCGCTAGAGAATCATTGTCATTTGACTGGTCAGCTAGATAGTACTGTACTACGTACTGGGAGCATTAGCCTGCTGTATTGGTTAAGGTATCCTAAAATCAGCATGAAGGCCTAACAATAGAATGAAGATCAATCACTTCAGCTGCACATAAAATCAATAAGAACACTTTCAGAACTAAGTTTCTTTAACTCAATAAATTATTTTAAACAACATGGTTGGAACATGTAAATATTTTGATTGTCTGAGGGAGGCATCCAGATGAGTCTATATGCTCAACATTGGAAATTTATCTGATTGTTCAAATTAGGCTGTTAATGCAATTTAAAAAAAATAGGATTTCAGTAAAAATCGATGGTCACTTTAACATATCCTATGCATTTATTCAAGATTTACACAATCTTTACAAGTGCCATCTAGGAAAAAAAAAACCTAACATTTGATGGGAACAATTATCTACATATATAACTTTAACCTGGTAATCCAGTGAAAAAGTTAATCAAACATGTCCTAAGAAAAAACCAATAAAGTACAAAAATGAAGCCAGAAGGTAAAGGGAAGTATAGCGAGAACTTACAAGAACTTGAATATGGTTATCCATGAATAAAAAGAAGTTAGTCAATACAAAAACGACAATTGATATCATATGTCCATTAAGATTACCATAACAAATAAAATACATCACAATGAACATACAGGCTACAAACAAAAACTTTGCGCGCACACCCGAATGTTCATATCCAAATTACTTAAATGAAATTGTCTACTTATTCATTAACTAAAAGGAAACGTGCAAGTTTTCCTTGGAATGTGAAAAAGACAGAGTTTATATTGGAGGGTTCATCCTAGTGACTGGCTTCATAGTCCAAATGAATTTCCAGTGAACAGTAGAGTACTCCCCGGGGATGTGTTTTCACCTATGTTGTTTATCCTCTTCATGGATTTTGTGATGTATAGAACAGTTGAGGATGGTGGAGAAGGATTGGTAACAGGATATTAGCTGACCTAGAGTATGCTGATGAAGATCTTATTAGCAGAATACCACAGGACTTACAAAGCTTGCTTACCACAATGCATGAAATATCACATTGTAGTGTGAATTGGTAACTGTGACTGCTGGTGTTTGTATGCTTGCTTGGCAACATTGAGTCTCTAACACTGTACCGGCTTGGCCAACACCTTTCCACAACTTTAAGCCGAATAAAGCCAACGTTCCAGCAACTGTGTTTGGTATTCCACAATCTATTAGGCTTAATATTCACCATGGACAAGTTTCTGAGGCCCAGCCCGATTGACATGGACCCAGAATCAGCCAATGCGGAGGACAAATGGATTATGTGGCATGATAACTTTGAGGCATTCTGTGTGGCCATCAACCCGGACTTAAATCCAGATAAGTTGGCCTTGCTTCGTGCTCACGTATCTTGTAAACTGTTTAAGATGATTAAAAGTGCCACCACATATGCCGCTGCCATAAGCCTGTTGAAGGCTAGATTTGTGAAACAGAAAAGTGAGGTGTTTGCCAGATACAAACTAGCCACCTGCAGGCAACAGAGTGACGAGACTCTGGATGCTTTTTTGAATAAACTCAAAGGTCTGGCCTCTGAATGTAGCTTCACTGAATGTACAGCCGCTCAGGCTGAAGAACTGGCCATCAGAGATTCATACATCACGGGTATGGCATCTAATGCAATCCGACAGAGACTGTTAGAGAACTTATCCTTGGACTTATCCACAGCTGTGAAACAAGCCCATGCACTGGAAATGACTCAACTGCACTCAGCGTCTTATGCAAGTGAAACCAATACCACAGTGGCAGCATTGATAGATGATCAGGCAAAACTCGAAACGGATCCCAACAGTTTTCTGATCGAAATGAGTGACTCCCAGAATCCAAGTGAGTGTGCTTCCGCCGTCAGCGGTCAGAGGTGCTTCTTTTGTGGAGGATCCTACATCCCAGAGCCCACTGCCCAGCCAAGAAAGCCTCGTGTTCCAACTGTCAGAAGGTAGGTCATTATGCTCGTGTCTGCAAGTCGCAAAGAAAACAATGGAACAATAATGGTAAATCAACTAACTCTTATCTTGTAGCTGGAATAGTCCCAGACACCCTCCCACAGTCCACCCCTGCTTCCATGACATGGACCGCTGTGGCTGCAGCTTCTTCTGCACTACAAAGTGTTTACAGAACTGTCCTACCTGTAGAACTGAATGGAGGCGACTCCCTGGACGGGCTGGTCGACACTGGAGCATTTAAAAACTTTATAGATGCCAAAGTAGCTAAGGCTATGAACTCAGTGACTCGTTCTTCAGCTTGCAGCATAACCATGGCTAATGCCAAACAGACAATGAAACTTAACAAGTGTTGCAATTACGATTTAACCGTAAGTGGAAGAGTATACCCTGCGTTCTGTCTGCACTTGATGGATGATTGCGTGGCTCCAGTCGTTTTGGGACATGACTTCCTACAGTTACACGAGCAAGTCAGCGTAGACTTTGGTGGGACGCTACCGCCTTTGGAGCTAAGCATCCAGTCACCTTGTGCTCTGATAGCGGCTCAAATTGACCCACCAGCCATCTTCGACTGTCACCCGATACAGGTGAAATCCAGATGGTATTCCAAAGAGAACTCCGAGTTCATCAAGAAAGAAGTAAAAAGGCTGCTAGAGGAGGGCATCATCACACCGAGTCACAGTTCATGGAGAGCTATAGTGGTAGTCGTAGATCAGTGTGACAAGAAAAGATTGGTCATAGATTACTCTCAAACCATAAACAGATTCACCAACCTAATTGCTTATCCTGTTCCAGGGATCACCGAGATGATTGAGAAAATTTCTACTTACCGCTACTTCAGCTCCATAGACTTGAAGGCAGCATATCATCAAATACCATTGAACACGGCTGATCGGAAATTCACGGCATTCAAAGCGGATGGAAGGCTGTTTGAATTCACGCGTTTGCCTTTTAAAGTAACCAACGGGGCTACCTGCTTTTAGCAAGTTCTCAACGAAATTATTGGTAAGGAACAACTAGAGGGTACGTTCACCTGCATAGATGACATCACGGTCTGCGGTCACACACGTGAAGAACACGACAGAAATCTGAAACGCTTTCAAGAAACTGTATTGAAGTATGGACTTACCATAAATGACAAGAAAAGTGTTTATGCTCAAACATCAATCTGAATTTTGGGCCATGTAGTGAATGATCACCAAATCCTACCTGACCCGGAGAGAATGCGTCCATTGCTGGAGATGAACCCTCCGGACAGTACCCCTAGTCTCAAAAGAACGTTAGGACTCTTATCCCACTACGCGAAGTGGGTACCGAACTTCTCCCAGAAAATTCGACCTTTAGTCGAAGTGAAAACTTTCCCGATGGCTAAATCCGCAGAACAAGCACTCGAAGAACTAAAGAATGAAATATCTATTGCTTCACTTGCTGCGATAGATGACAAAGCAGTCTTTGTAGTCAAAACAGACGCCTCTGCTGACGCCGTTGCAGCCTTATTGACACAAGAAGGAAAACCGGTGGCCTTCTTTTCTCACTCGCTCTCAGAATCGGAGAAATGACAATCAGCAGTGGAACGCAAAGCATGTGCTATCATAGAAGCCATCAAGAAATGGTGACACTTTCTGCTAGTACGTAAATTTACTCATAACTGATCAGCAATCTGTGCGTTTCCTGTTTGACGCCAAGATCCACGGCAAAATCAAGAATGAAAAAATAATGCAGTGGAGGTTGGAACTGAGTTGTTTTAACTTTGACATCACATACAGACCTGGATCAAAGAACCAAGTAGCAGACGCTCTCTCTCATGCCTCGGGATGTGTGGCTTCACTTACCTGTACTCAAGAAGACGAGCTGACTCAGCTTCACGAGCACCTGTGTCCTCCAGGAATCAGAAGGATGACCCACATCATAAGACAGAGAAACTTACCCTTTACCATTGAAGAAGCTCGGACTGTCATGCGTAAATGTCAAACCTGTGCTAAGATCAAACCTAAGTTCTCCAAAGAAATAGGAACATTGATAAAAGCTACCAGGCCATTCGAGCGTCTGGCTATCGACTTCAAAGGTCCGATGCCGTCCCCCACAAAGAACAGATGCATTCTCAACATAACCAACGAGTACAGCAGATTTCCGTTCGCCTTTGCAACAGAAGACACCTCAGTGAGTACCACCATTAAATGTTTGTCTACTCTCTTTTCAGTTTGGATCCTGCCTGAGTACATTCATTCAGACAGGGGACCTGCTTTCGTGTCGTCAGAGTACCAAAAGTTCCTTCATGACCGTGGAGTGGCTACAAGCGTATAACCCCCGTGGCAATGGCCAGATCGAGAGAGCCAATGGAACTTTGTGGCGCACCGTAAGGTTAGCTCTCGCTTCTCTCTCCCTCCCTATAAAAATGTGTGAGGCTGTCCTGGATCAAGCATTACACAGCATGAGGTCCCTTCTGTGCATCGCTACGAACCAAACACCGCATGAGCGCATGTTCCTACATCCCAGGAAAGCAACATACGGGCAGGCGGCTCCATCGTGGATGACAGAAAATGAGCAAGCTCTTCAAAAGAAAACGGTTAGGAAATCCAAGTACGAACCTGATGTAGAGGAAGTTAGACTCCTGCATGTCAACCCACAATGGGTTCGTGTTGCGCATCAAGACGGCAATGAATCCACTGTGTTGACTCGTCACTTGGCTCCTGCAGCTAAAGTATTCAGTTCAAACACCTGTCACAATAAAGGAAGCCGTCACATCTTCAACATGCAAGAGAATGGTAAGACTCCCATCAATCAAGGAGCCCCCCTCCCATCTGGAGACCCCAGCCAGAGAACGGAAAGAAGTCGAGTGGATACAGAACAAGTCCAGGGGAGGGAGCCTGCAACTGAACAGCAACAAACCACAGAACTGCCCACCCCAGGAAAGGCACCGTCGAAAGGAACGCCAACCTCAGAGGTGCCTCAACGCTCAAGTCGCACTAGGCGCCCTCCTGGCTATCTCTCAGATTTTTTCCTAGATGAGTGGGAGTAGTATGGGTGGTAAGTGTCCTTATGTCAATATGTTCATTATGAATTAGTAGTTATAAGGCCCATTGTTACCATTGTGTTTTTTATGTAAGTGAGATGAGCCCAGTTATCGAATAAAATAACTACTAATGAGTTTTGTAATGTGAATGTGAAATTTCTAGTGTCAATAAGGTTAGTTTTGTAATGCAAATGCAATGTGAGAATAATTGCAGTTGGTGTGAAATCTGAGTGAATTCATGTTTTGTTATGATACGAACGTGTACTGTACTGTATATTCTTCTTTTCAGTGGGGGTGAATGTGGTGTGAATTGGTAACTGTGACTGCTGGTGTTTGTATGCTTGCTTGGCAACATTGAGTCTCTAACACTGTACCGGCTTGGCCAACACCTTGCCACAACTTTAAGCCGAATAAAGCCAACGTTCCAGCAACTGTGTTTGGTATTCCACACACATGAGGTTGGGCTCAAGATAGATAAAAGAAAGGCAGAGAGGATGAGAACGGAATATGAAATGGAAGATGAAATATCATTAGAAGGAGAAAGGATTATTAGGTGGAATCAATTAAATATGTAGTAACTATGATCCCCAATACGGGATCTTTAGAATTTGAGTTTAATGAATGATTTAGAAAAGAACAAATCAGATAATGGTTAGGATAAGTAAAATTTGGAAATCAAATGGCCTGAAATTAAATATAAAACCAGGCTATATATCAGTTTAGTGAGATCTGTGTTACTGTATGGAAATGAGTCGTGGTATGACAATGAAATGATATCCAACAGATTTTGTAGATTTGAGAACAAAACCTTCAGAAGTATACTGGGAGTTAAATGAAGCTCAAGATAAAGACGACTGGCAAAATCTAATTGAGGTCTTTAGCACCACTAAGCATGGAGTAGATGATGATGAAGATTATTATTATTATTATTATTATTATTATTATTATTATTATTATTATTATTATTATTATTATTATTATTATTATTACTTGCTATGCTACAACTCTAGTGGGAAAAGCAGGATGCTTGCCCAGTGGCCCCAACAGGGAAAATAGCCCAGTGAGGAAACGAAACAACGAAAATTGAAATATTTTAAGAACAATAACATTAGAATAAATATTTCCTATATCAATTGTAAAAACTTTAACAACACAAGAGTAAGAGAAATTAGATAGAACAGTGTTCCGAGTGTACCATCAAGCAAGAGAACTCTAACCCATGGTACAGTGTCTATGGCACTACCCAAGACTAAAGAACATTGGTTTGATTTTTGAGTGTCCTTCTCCTAGAAGAGCTGCTTACCATAGCTAAAAAGTCTCTTCTACCTTTACCAAGAAGAAAGTAGCAACTGAACAATTGCAGTGCAGTAGTTAACCCCCCGGGCATAGAAGAATTGTTTCGTAAAATCGATGTTGGCAGGTGTATGAGGACAGAGGAGAATCCGTAAAGATTAAGCCAGATTGATTGATTGATTGATTTGAGGTTTTCTGGCATGCTGACATTTAAAATATTTGACGCCGGACTATTCTGTGTAGCCTATGTGTAGGCTAAGGGAAAGTGGACCGTAACCAAAGAGAAGAATCTAATGTTGAGATACTACCGCTAGAGCGTTATGGGGTCCTTTGACTGGCCATGCAGTATTACATTGGATCCTTCTTTCTGGTTATGGTTCATTACACCGAATAGTCTGGCCTATTCTTTACACATTCTCCTCTGTCCTCATACTCCTGACAACACGGAGATTACCAAACAATTCCTCTTCTCTCAAGGGGTTAGCTACTGCAATGTAATTGTTCAGTTGACACTTTCCTCTTGGTAATGATAGAAGAGACTCTTTAGCTATGGTGAGCAGCTTTTCTAGGACACTCCGAAATCAAACCTCTGTACCATCATACCATGGTCTTCCACTGCCTTGGTTAGAGTTCTCTTGCTTGAAGGTGCACTCGGGCACACTATTCTATCTCATTTCTTTTCTTCTTGTTTTGTTAAATTTTTTATAGTTTGTATAGAAAATATTTTAATTTTAATGTTACTGTTCTTAAAATACCTCATTTTTTTTTCCTTGTTTCCTTTCCTCACTGGGTTATTTTCCTGGTAGGGGCCCCTGGGCTTGTAGTATCCTGCTTCCCCAACTGGGATTGTGGTTTGGCAGGTAATTATATATATATATATATATATATATATATATATATATATATATATATATATATATATATATATATGTGTGTGTGTGTGTGTGTGTGTGTGTGTGTGTGTGTGTGTGTGTGTGTAAAGCCCCTTCCGGAATAAAAATTCAACTACTCAGTTACTTCACACACTTACACAGAAGTAATGAAGTGTGACACGTTGAACATTAGACTCACTTTGCCATTCCAGCATATCTTGTTTGTAGGCTACTCCTGTCCATTGTTTCATGGATGACAATCGTCTTCATTTAAGTCCTTTTCCTCCTACCTAGAACGTCAAAACTATGTTCTTTTCACTGGTCTATTTTGTCAATTCGTATCAGATAACTGAACCACCTTGAAACACTGATTCAGTCATTCACCTACTGTACGCTTTCTTTTATACCACTTATGCACATTTCAACATTCGCTACCAAAAAAGCATCCCTTAAAGTAAAGGTAATTTGATTTGTTCTTATATATATACAAAATTTTTAAGAATCTACCAATTAAAATTTCGGGTATATCATTTCGATAGATGGATGGTAAAAACATTTAACAGTTACACATAATACCTAGATAATTTTAATCACAACCTTGTCATATTAGAATCTACAACCTCCATAAATTCGATCCAATGACGTCGGAAGAAAAGGCTTTGCGAATTGGTGACGTAGCGAAGTTGCGGCTTAGTTGCCATTTGTTGTTGAACCTATTCCGGACTATGTTGTGTTATTTATAATTGTGTATTAAAATAGTAGCCCACATTGCATTTTTCCGTGTGTAATTTTTTAGTGCTCGTAAATTCCGCCTGTGTGAAATTAAGTGTATCTAGGCCACCCATTCAGCTGCATTGAGTCACTTTATGCCTTTGCTTGAGGTCTAGGCCTACAATAATCCAGCTACACCTAGGCCGCCAATGTACACTAAGGTAAGGTGAATTTATTGAATTTGTCTTTTTTTCTGCCTGGAATTTCATACTAGAATAACTATATATCTGTAAAGATTTAAATTTTATCTTGAAGGTTACTGTACTGGCCTAGGCTTATGGGCTTTAAAACTTAGCACTTAGGTGTACAGTAGTATAATATCAGTTAGGAGATTGGATTCAAACACTTCATTTGAACCATACAACATATATTTGGATGCCTTATTATTTAGCCAAATACACGAACTATTTATTTTCCCGTCAAATCTAGGTTGTGTGGTTCAAATGAGTCTTTGATTAAAAGTTTCAATTATGTCAGTTCGAAATCGGTAGCCTTTGTAATTGATTGGGATGGACCAGGCGTCATATTTTAAAAGTTATGACTGATAATCAACATTTTATAGACTGAAACCAATGCAAGAACACCACCCTGCCTGAGGCTCCCCACCTAGCCTAACCTAATGTAGGAGCTGTATCCTTACCTACTCGCGACCCCCCATAGACTGCCGTATCCTTAGCTTACCCCAATTCTAAGTCTCAACTCTGTGTTTGCTTCCCAACCAACTTCACTCCTGGCAAGGTAACATCAGGTCATCATAATATTACATAAATTGTAAAGCTAGATTCACATTAGTCAATTATATTTCAGACCAAGATAAGACATATTTTCCCCAAAAGAAAATGAATGTTACAAGTAATGAGTAAGTTCATGCCAGTTCCAATGAACTACGTTTACCCCTCAATCTCCTAACTAATATTGAATGTTGGGGTAAACCACCTGTTCATGAGTTTTCCTATCATGTGACTTATATATTATAACAGTTTCGGGGATCCCAGTTGGAAACTGGTTTTTGGGTTTGGGAATGGGTGGTAAATTTTTAGTTTCAGCCAAATTTGGAAAAATGCAATAAAAATATATTTGTTGCATCAGAAATAGTGTGGTTTCAATGAATTTAACGTTTATTTTGACTGCAAACCAACCGATTTAGAGATTTACTATGTATACCCTAGTTCATCCCACCAATTATGGGGGACACCCTTTGGGAACCGGGGTTTTGGGTGGGGGAAGGGGGGGGAGGGTGTTGGGGCATTGAATGATATTTGCAATAAATGAATAATTAATGTTCCAGCACCCCTCCCCCATACCCCTAACTAGGCCTACCGGGGGGAGAGGGGTAGGGCCCCCCAGCGACCCCCCCTTAGAGCCACAGTAATTTTCAGGGCACCACAGAACCTAACAAACCCACCTAACCTAACCTAGGGGCCCTGTACCCCTACTGGGGGGGGGGGGGGCTTCGCCCCCCCTGCGACCCCCCCTTATGGCCAAAGTAATTTTCAAGGCACCACAGAACCTAACAAACCCACCTAACCTAACCTAGGGGCCCTGTACCCCTACCGGGGGGGGCTTCGCCCCCCCTGCGACCCCCCCCCTTAAGGCCACAGTAATTTTCAGGGCACCACAGAACCTAACAAACCCACCTAACCTAACCTAGGGGCCCTGTACCCCTACCGGGGGGGGCTTCGCCCCCCCCTGCGACCCCCCCTTATGGCCACAGTAATTTTCAAGGCACCACAGAACCTAACAAACCCACCTAACCTAACCTAGGGGCCCTGTACCCCTACCGGGGGGGCTTCGCCCCCCCTGCGACCCCCCCTTAAGGCCACAGTAATTTTCAGGGCACCACAGAACCTAACAAACCCACCTAACCTAACCTAGGGGCCCTGTACCCCTACCGGGGGGGGCTTCGCCCCCCCTGCGACCCCCCCTTTAACCAGGGGTAAATTTGAATATATATATTTTGTTAAATCACTTCTTACCTTAAACGGAAGATGTAGATGAAGATGTGGAAGGTTGTGGTTGACCCTCTTCTGAATCATCAAGTACTGGAATACGTTCAGATTTGGTACAATACCACACATGTCTATCCTCACGAAAATGTAAAGGCGAATCACATTTACCACACTGGACACTTAAAGGTAATACGGAATGCTCCCTTAGAAAACGATTCACTACTTCAGGAGTTCCATTATAATTCCCATGAAATCGGCCGATCACATCAAAATAGGAATAACGACATATTTCACACAACCGTACCGGAGGATCCATGACAGTAAAATGACGTGTGATGAAAATATAGAAACCGGAACTTTTGAAAACCGAAAACAAACGACAATCACGGGTTTCTCCCATAATGAAATAGGGAAAAAAACAAAATAGTATCGTTTACAATGTTATATTGCACGAAAAACAGATCCTTGAAACAAGACTGAGAGACCAATGAATCGTCCAATAATAACCCTTGAAAAGAACCCAGTAGTATTTTGATTGGAGGAGCGACATTAATGGGAGGAGCAAATGCGCATTCAAGTAAATATTGTCACATTACGCAATGGGGCGGAGCCAAGTAAGATGAAAACAGACATACAAACGAACAAGAGCTACCTTGCGTGCCCATGGAAAGATATACACTAAACTTAGAAAAAGTCAAGACCTTCAATTCCTGAAATATTTTTTTTCTCTGTAAGTATGCATTAGCGACAATAATGTATTGAGAAGAAGTGTTTTGTTATCACGTGCTTTACTAGGAAAATATATTAATATAATACATTTCCCAATTTGGTTGAATCCAAAACTTTACCGAATGGGTGATTTAGGCAATATTAATGGTACAAAATTCATAATAAACATAAGTTGTAAAAATATCTGGTTCATGTAGTGGCATGAAATTTAAGTATCATAATTAATCTACCTATAATTTACATCACGTTCCTCGAACGGTGTTTACTCCTCTGTGGCTTGCTTTGCTCACAAATAAACATTGTCTCATTGCTCTTGTGTTCTGGCAACTGGTGGATAGTTTAGCTGCACACGCCATCCCATTGGGTCACTTAATGTATCGTAATTAGGTACCTGTAATTCATGGTATTATTAAAGTAAAACATGGAAAAATCTTTACTAATAAAGGGATGTGGTTTTACATGTATACAGTACATGAAAACTTGAGTTTTCTTCGAAAATAAAGTTAATTTCCTTCGCAATGAAAAACAGTAGTTAATAAGATATACCCAAATATATCCTACAGTAATGCGGGCCACCCAGTGAGAACTGGGGATTTTGGGTTGGGGAAAACTACTGCCGAATTGATAAATAATGGCAAAACTAACCTTTTCTTCTCCATACATTATTCTCTTAGGAGCAAAATAAATCAACATTAAATACACAAAACATGTGCATCTGCTTCCCCTGAAATATTTACAATACAGTATTTCAATTTTGTTTACATTTTACAAACCACGCGTATCTGCTACAGTTCGTGTGTTTTTTGTTTACAGTAGCTTGTTGCGCAATAACGACTTTATACTTCCTATGCATTATTCATCCCTCCACTTTCTTTCTACCAATGGAATTACTTCTGGTCGTTCATTTGTTCGTAGCTCCTCCTCCTTCCTTCCCCTACCATATGATGAAGTTTACCATATTTGAGTATGTTTGTATGCTTGAGTGTGACATAGGCAGTTCTGTGATCCATCAAATTTTCTTTGCACAGCTCTTAAGTTCCCTTGAAGCTGTGTTACGAGTTGGGTGTGCGTTATGGAGCCCTACGTAACAAAGTTTAATGGCTGCCATTATTGCTATACGGATGCTATAGCCAAGTTTTACGGTGAGTACAGGGATACTTCTTGATACAAAAGCTTCTGCTTACGAAATTTTCACACTGCAAAACGAGATGCGAAGATTTTTCCGACTCGCATTGAGAAAAATGTTTCATGATAAGAAAAGAGATTTGCCAGCCAGGCCTAGAATAAAAGTCACCCATTAAAAATATGAGCTCAGTTGAAGAAAATGTGTTGTTTGTGCATACAGTAATAAAATATGTATCTCTCTATAGGAAGTTTAGCTATAATAGTATAGTGCATATGGTACTGTATATTTTGTGTATGTACAGTATTAAACTGGATATATGCAGTATGGTCTAATAACTATTTAATTTACAGGTGTTAACAGTTAATTGTTCCGTAACTGACAGACAAACCACGCTATTTAATAGGGGTTATTACTTTTGGCGTAGCTGAAATGACGAGCCATTAAAATTTTAATGAGGGTTTACTACCCCACCGCTAGTTAGCGGGGGTGGGGGGTGGGGTGTTAGCCTGCTTAAACCCCCCCCCCCCACACACACTTGTGCTTGAGCTCACTTTACTTTTGGCTCGGAGCGGGAACGGTTTTTGCCTCTCTCTCCTCACCTATTTTGGACTGACATTAATTTTTGTCTTTTTACTTACTTTTTCTTATACTGTACTTGTAATATATATAAGCATTCTTTATGTTTATGTATATATTGTGTATAGAAATGTAGTAAGTTTTCTTTTCAGTGTTGTGCTGTTTGTGTGATGTACGACAACGACACTTGCGTAGCAAGGCCATCACAGTTTCTCTTCGTGGGGAACAACCTCTCCCTCTCGGGTACATCGGTCTTCCCGTCGGCATATTTCCGTTATCTCTGCCACCGCAGGGGAATCGTCATCGCCTGGACCCTCTTCATTCATCTATTATCTTCGCTTTTCCTCTTTTCCTCTTTTCCTACGGGAAACTTGGATTCTCAGCGAAGGGAATGTGGCCTTTTTTTAGATTGACTACGGTCTCTCTCTACTTGAGGTTGTTCATCTTTACTACAACTACGTACTATTACGGTAGTTGCTTTCCCGTTGCGGGTTAGGTTGCTATTCCGTTTGTTTGTTTCAATTATATTTAGTGAAATCTAATTGTATTTTAACTTTTCAGCTTTTTCCGTGGGGAACACTTCCCTTAGGGGGTTCAGTGGTTCTCACCATTATATTCTTAGATGATTAGATAATTATAATTCTGTTATAATTATGCTTTTATTACAGTTGCTCCGCCCCCCCCCCCCACCCTTCACCCGGGGATGTTATCTGGGGAGGTGGGCGCATACTTAATTCTTATTTTATGTTTTTTTCCCTCGGGGTTCCTCTTTGGAGTTTCTCCCTAGGGAATTTCTGTTAAAATAATTATTTAATTTTATTTTCCCAGTTAACTATGCAGTTTTTTTTCGTTCGACTAAAGAGTGCCAACGAAGCAGAGCTGTCCTGTTCATGTCTGGGGATTCTGCTGTCGCTGCTGTCCCTCAGAGCACGTCGTCATGGGCGTTATCCCTTCTCTTAGAAGTTCTCCCGTGACAACATGCCAGCACTTCAGATCATCTTAGAACGCTAATGGAGGTTCGCCTCCAGGGGTTGGACAACTTCCCTTCCGAGGGAGGTTTCCTCCCCAGGTGTGAGGTTTTCCCCCTTCAGAGGGAGAACTCCCCATACCTTGATAAATTCATCGCCTTTGACTACTGTTGCTGGCCTGCAGCCAGACTTTTCTCCCCCCTTGCTGAGTTTCTCTTCCTTCAGTGGTGGAGCGCAGTCTTGGCAAGTCTCTTCTACGAAGAGACTTCTCTTTGGAGAATCGCTACTACTAAGGTCAGCTTGCTGATCCACTAGCCCTAAGGGGCGTCACCACGAGTGTCTTCAGGTCTCTTCTACGAAGTGTCACCTCTCTCGTTCGCGAGAGAGACCACTCATAGAGACTCCTCTTCGGAGGATCGCTACTGATAAGGTCAGCTTGCTGATCCAATGGCCCTAAGGGGCGTCACCACGAGTGTCTTCAGGTCCCTTCTACGAAGTGTCACCTCTCTCGTTTGCGAGAGAGACCACTCATAGAGACTCCTCTTCGGAGGATTGCTACTGATAAGGTCAGCTTGCTAATCCAATGGCCTAAGGGGCGTCACCACGTGTGTCTTCAAGTCTTCTACGAAGTGCACCTTTCTCGTTCGCGGGAGAGGTCTCTCATAGAGACTCCTCCTCGGAGGATCAAGCAGAACTTCCAGTGACCTCTACTGCAACGTGGTCCTTTGGACTTCGGTCCTGGACTCTAACACGGACCTTTCACGGTCCCATCGGTGGATGCTTGCCCTTCCAAAGGGCACATCCCAGTTCCTGATCGTCCTGCCAGCTGACCTACCGATCTACCAGCGCAACTTTGCACTGCAACGAAGGACTTCGGTCCTGGACTCTAAAGCAGACCTGCTTACGGTCCTCATCGGGGGATGCCCACCCTTTTTTAAGGACACATCCCAGTTCCTGATCGTCCTGCCAGCTGACCCTTCAACCTTCTTCACGCGCTCGCCGATGGTCTTGCGCGCGTGCCAACATACCGCATGGGCTCTTCATTCTAATCCTGCACGTCAATCTGATTCCTGCGCACTCTATGAAGTCGCGCACGTCGCCCGCGCGCGAGCCCCGGGTATTCCCCAGCGCACTCCCCAGTGCAATCGCCAATACCCTCCCACGCGCGAGGCTGCAGGACAACGCGCGGTAAGGGCGCCATCACCGCATTTCCCCCCTGCAAGCGCAGAACAGCGCACTTGCCGGTAGGGGGAAGGTTCCAGAAAGGTCCAGGGACATTTCTTCCTTATCTTCTTTCTTCTTACAGGCGACTCCCCCTCTAGAGGGAGTGTCTGACAGCGCAGCCGGCAGCCCTGGTTTGGGGCTCTAATCAGAACGGTAGCACAGGATTTCAAGCCTGTTCTCTCTGATTTGGGCCACAAATCCTTGGCTGCATCTACTCCCCTGAAGAGGAAAAGAGGAGTTTCGGACGTGGTAACGTCTCCGAGGACGAAGCTGTCTCCTCGTAAGTCTTCGAGTCAGGCACCCTCCCCCCTCAGACTTTTCTCCCTCCCCTTCGGACTAGGATTTCCCGTCCTCAGGAGAGTCACGTGAGGTGAGACGTTCCCCCATCACACCATTGAGGGAAACCCCACCTTGCGTGGTAAAGTCTTCTTGAATAAGGGTAGAAAAGAGCCTGCCTCCGTCGTTGTTGGAATCCTGCATCCCTCCCAGGAGGGAGTCAAAATACTCCAAGACAATACCGGGAGGCCCTTAGCACCGAAATCTACAGGCTGAGACTTTCCTCCGTTATGGGAACGAACCTGTTTGAGCCTAAGAACGTGGAGCAGGCTGCTGAGAGGTGGAGGAAGTCAGCAAGACTCCCTCCTACATTGGGCTTTGACATTCAAGCCCTATAAACCTCCAGCACCCCAGCAGCCACGTCCCATCAAGACAACGGCAGTGAAGACAGTGGTGTCTAAGCCCTTTCCGATCATGGACAAGAAAGGCAAGAAGTCCTCCAGGGGAGGGAAGAATCCTAGAGGGAGCAGCCGAGGCCGCAAACGCTAGGATTGGCAGTCCCCCTGCATGTCCGCCAGTGGGGGGATGCCTACAAGGTTGCACAGACAAGTGGCAGCAACTCGGGGCCGATTCCTGGACGATTTCCGTAATCAGTCAGGGATATCGCGTCCCGTTCACAACATCTCTACCTCCCCTGAGGACGAATCCGGTGTCATTTAGCTCCTTTGCCATGGGATCAGCAAGGGGGCGGGCCGTTAGGGCAGAGGTCCAGATTAAAGCAAACTCCGTTCAGCATGGAGACCGGAAACACGGTCAGTCTTGCAGTGAAGCCGCAAGACTTCATGTGTATACTGGATCTGAAGGACATGTACTTCCAGATCCCAGTCCATCTGTCTTCAAGGAAGTACTTAGGATTCAGCCTAGACCACAAGGGGTACCAGTTCAAGGTGCTGTGTTTTGGTCTCTCCACAGTACCACAGGGTTTCACCAGAGGTGTTCACCCTAATATCATCGTGGGCACACAGGATCGGCATCCGTCTCCTCCGTTAACTGGATAACTGGCTGATCCTAGCAGACTCGGAGTCATCCCTTCTTCAACACCGAGACAAACTTCTAGGACTTTGCCAGGATCTGGGGATCATGGTAAATCTCGAGAAGTCCTAGGCATGATTATAGACACCAATCTCCACAAAGCCTTCCCATCAGACGACAGGATAGCAAGGCTGAGAGGGGTCGCAAGCCCTTTCCTCAGTTGAGAAGAGCTTCCAACTCAATCGGGGTTACGTCTCCTTGGTCTCCTTTCATCCTTGCCTCGTCTAGTTCCCAACGATCACCTCAGGATGAGATCTCTCTGGCTCAAGTCCCGACGGAATCAAGGTTGCGATTCCCCGGACGTCATGATCCCTATGGGTCCTGCGAAACGGACGGACCGCCAGTGGTGGGTAACAGACGAAAACCTACGAAGAGGAGTGGATCTTCTCGCCCTTTCCCCGGATTTAATGCAGTTTTCGGACGCCTCAAAGAAAGGGGGGGCGCTCACGTTCTGTACCACAGGACCTCAGGCCTGTGGTCAGAATCAGAAAAGTGCCTCCATATAAATCATCTAGAGATGAAGGCCGGTTTGTTGGCCCTTCAGCAGTTCCAACGATACCTGGCAGGTTACTCTGTGGTGGTGATAAGCGACAACACCACAGTTGTGGCTTACTTCAACAAGCAAGGAGGTACCTTTTCGAAGCAGCTATCCCATCTTGCAGTACAGTGAACCCTCGTTTATCGCGGTAGATAGGTTCCAGACGCGGGCGCGATAGGTGAAAATCCGCGAAGTAGTGACATCATATTTACCTATTTATTTAACATGTATATTCGGACTTTTAAAACCTTCCCTTGTACGTAGTACTGTTAACAAACCACCCTTTAATGTACAGAACACTTAATGCATGTACTACAGCACCCTAAACTAAAACAGGCACAAATATTAAAGGCGATTTTATATCATGCGTTTCCTAAACACCTAAAAAGCACGATAAAAAATGGCAACCAATGTTTTGTTTACGTTCATCTCTGATCATAATGAAGAAACAAACTCATTTAGTGTACACATATATGTATAGGTTAGTTTTTGCATCGATTATATTGATTATACAGTACTGTATGTTGATTTTTTTATTACCAATGTTTTAGTTTACGTATTTTTCTTAGGACTTCCAAATGAAATGTTTTTCTTTATGACGCCGCCTGAAACGACGGCGTCATAAAGTACTGTACGCTCAGTAAACAACCACGCTCAGAACAAACAAGGCATTTAACGCGCATGATGATAGTGATAAATAATGATACAGTACATACAGTATTTACAGTAAAAGCATTTACAAAATATGTTACCTTACAAATATAATTTACCGTATTTATATAAAATCATACAGTACTGTACAGCACATACAGTATTGTACGTAGCAAAGCAGGAAAACAATTTACGAGAGAGAGAGAGAGAGAGAGAGAGAGAGAGAGAGTGAGTGAGTGAGTGAGTGAGTGAGTGAGTGAGTGAGTGAGTGAGTGAGTGAGTGAGTGAGTGAGTGAGTGTGTGTGTACAGTAAGAATGTTAAAGTAAAAAATAAAGATTGTTACTGTACTCACCACGAAAGAAGTTGAAGAAAAACTTGAATGATGATGGCGATGAATTTGCTGCACAGTAGAAATGATGATGATGAAGCTGATGATGTGTTCTACTGTGCAGCCAGGTAGTATTTTACGTCTCTTCAGACGGAGGTGTCTTTTCCTGGGACACCTCTTCAACTTCTTCCTGGGAAACTTCTTCAATTTCTTCCGAAGGCGTACTAGCAGGAGGAACTGGCTCTTTTTTGCGAGGCTGGAAGAACATTGTGATCGGAAGTTGTTGCCGCTGCTTCTTTTTTCGATCCAAGAGCATTTTGTAGGGAGTCATGTCTTCATCGATCTTGTTGCAGAATTGCATCGAGCGAACCATATCCTCGTCCCACTCTTGCAACATTTCTTTCAACTCCTTCGCATGGTTGCAGGCCTTGGCAAGCCGTTCTAATGTTAAGCCCGTTTCTTCAACATTTTCTTGGGTCTCTTCCTGGGTATCACTCTCTTCTTCACTTGCCGATTTCGTCAGGTCTTCGAGGTCTGCGTCAGTTAGGGGCTGGGAATGGCAGTCCAACAACTCGTCGACGTCTTCAGTCGTCATGTCGCCAAACCCGTCACCTCCAATTATGGCAGCCAACTGCACAGATTTGCGTATTGCAGAGTGTTGGATTTCCGACGGAGTAAATCCCTTGTCGTCGTAAACAATATCGGGCCACAACTTCTTCCAGCTCGCATTCACGGTTGCAGGTTTCATCTCTTGAAGTGCCTTCTGAATATTCTGCAGGCACGTGGCTATGGTGTACTGTCGCCAGTACGCCTTCAAGTTAAAATCTTCATCCTCATCATCTTGGGCAGCATCCACACACGCAACGAGGTCCGCCAAGGTGTTCTTCGTGTAGAGGGCCTTGAACGCCCTGATAACCCCCTGGTCCATCGGTTGAATTAATGACGTGGTGTTGGGTGGTAGGAACTCAACCTGAATGCCCTCATGCGACAGGTCAGTTGCGTGTCCACCAGCGTTATCCATAAGGAGAAGGATCTTGAATGGCAAGCCCTTCTCTAAGAGATATTTGCTGACTTGCGGGATAAAACACTGATGGAACCAGTTGGAGGTCAGCATCTTCGTAATCCATGCTTTTTGATTATGCATCCAGTACACGGGAAGGAGATTCTTATTTTTATTTTTCAAAGCGCGAGAATTTTTCGACTTATAAATAAGCCCCGGCTTTAGCAAAAATCCAGCAGCATTGCCACACATCACGAAGGTAACGCGATCCTTGAATGCTTTAAAGCCAGAGGCTTTGGCTTCCTCTTTGAACAGGAAAGTTCGCGACGGCATTCTCTTCCAAAGCAAGCCGGTCTCATCCATATTAAAGACTTGTTCCGGCTTGTATCCACCTTCGGCGATAATATTCTTGAACGTCTGGTTACGTAAGTTTCAGCAGCGGCAGTGTCAGCGGAAGCAGACTCCCCATGCAGGGAAACGCTTTTCAGGGCGAAGCGTTTCTGAAACTTCGCGAACCATCCTTTGCTGGCGGAAAAACGTTTCTGAGGCTGGGAATCAGTGGATGTCCCTGGTTGAGGATCATCTTCAGCATGGTTGCCGTCGTCGTCTTTAGGTTCCTTTGCAGCAAAATTCTCATATAAGCTTAAAGCCTTTGTTTGGATGGTGTTCGTATCCAACGCTATGTTCTTCTTCCGGCAGTCGGCAATCCACACAGCTAAAGCACCTTCCATGCGTACGATCGTTTTATTACGCGTTGTAACGACTCGCTTCGCTGATCTGCTAAAGGTGATTGCAGCCGTCTTTCTAATGTTCGCCTCGTCCTTCTTGATATAGCGAACAGTAGATTCGTTGATGCCAAAATGGCGGCCGGCGGCCGCGTAACTTCTACCATCTTTTAACATGTCGAGAAGTGTAACCTTCTCAGCTATCGTCATCATCCTTCGGTGGCGTTTAGGCTCACTACCAGCCTTAAGAGAAGCAGAACGCTTGGGAGCCATTACAGTAGGATTTACAGTAACAAAAAGTTCAACTTAAAAAAGTCGCACACAGCACAGATTCACAAACTTAAGAACGTCTACTCAGCGATACGCGGTAACAGAGAGTGGACGATCCAGCCCCGCGAGAACTTAGATGCTGCGGGTATGAGATGATGGCAAAACACCAATCACAGGCTAGATAACAAAACTTGAGTTCTGATTCGTCATCTATCAGCGCTTGAACCAATCACAACCCGTCTTACAGTACTATGATGCGTAGGTTACCAACTCATAGAAGATGCCCCGCGCATACCGAACGTACGTAGATTAAGTAAATACCGTAATAATAATAAATAATGATAATAATACAGTACAGTACTGTAATAATAATAATAATGATAATAATAATAACAATAATAATTTTATTAACAACAACAACAATAATAATAATAATAACAATAATAATAATACAGCTTTACGTACGCTATTTTACGCCTCTCTCTCTCTCTCTCTCTCTCTCTCTCTCTCTCTCTCTCTCTCTCTCTCTCTCTCTCTCTCTCTCTCGTACGCTTATTCGAAATGTGATTTTTGCAACAAAGAATATTTTTGGGCTCAAGCCATGTCGTCCTGATGGAAGTTCCTTAAGGCAGCTTCCTAGGGTATATTACAACTACGGCGATATTCCCAGAGAATTTACCTTCAGGTACCCAGAATTCTAACTCCTGGAGCGAGTATCCCTAAAAAGACCTTAGGGATATCGTAAATATCAGTGGACGTATTCTTGACACGCCTCATAGCAATCTATACCCCGAATAGAGTTAACACTTCGTAGGGGTCAAATGGCAAGAAAACGAAAACGATAAGAAAGGGGGGAGCCGTTCATAAGGCATCTCTCCTCCCCGTTTCGAAAGCGTGCCCTGCGCCGCTCACGGCGCCATCTGTATTCCTTTTTGCGTAGCTCTACGACTCGGTGTGTTTTCCCTGTTTCTACCCAATCTTGGAATTTTCTCGCTTAATAATGCTTTCTCCAACTTCTTCTGCCTCGGATAAGTTGAGTACTATTTCTTTTATGTATAAATGTAGGCTCTTGGTTAAAATTAAAGTAATTAAAAGAGTTATCTTTGATACAAGAGCTGTTGCCTGCTGGAGGCATCATGGATGCTGTCGCTCGCTAGAATAGGATTTATTTGTTAGCAAGAGCGACGTTCCCAGCCCCTTTGCGCTTAAATATTAGCTACTTAGCTTATTTAGGAATTCTGTTATGATGCGATAGTAGTGTGCCTGGCGAAGTTTTGCCAAGGCTGCCAACACTAGTCTTCGTAGGCTAGCTGTTGGCCTATGTACTTCCTGCATGATAATTAGTCTTCCAAATGTGAATTTATTGCTTTAAGCGTTAGGCAACGTTATACATATAAGTCCTTTTCGAGTACCTTCCAAGATAGTATTGGTGTGAGTTTCGGTGAATTAGGTAATCGATTCTCTTAGTGCCTAGGCTAGGTTGTCTTAGGTCATTATAATATTATCTGTTCCCCGTTTGCTCCCTTCTCTTCGGGGAAGGGGCAAACCCTTTCCCTCTGTTTAAGCCTTAGGCTTAACTCTAGTGGTTTATTTGAATTAATCTTCAAATATATCTATGCTGGAGTAGTACTGTACCTTCCCGTTCCAACTGAATTGGTTCAGAGGGGGACAGTACAACAGTGTTTAGTCTGAGCCCGGTTTGTCTGGCATGGGGCAGAGCTCCCTTGCTGATTGACTCGGGCATTAAGGGTTATCCCCTTGATCCACCTTGTTGGGTTCCAGTAGTGATCCCTTTACTCGGTGACTCATCAGACTGTCCTATTGCCGTTCCGGTCTCGGGATATGTTCCCTTTTCTGGAAGGGCAATTCCTTCCTTGCCGTGGTTCTTGGGAGGCAGCCAGTAGTGCCGGCCTCCCTCTCGGGTCTTTCTCTAACTGAGATGAATTGTCTTAGTTGGGAATGACCCTTAACCAAGGTAAGGTTGGATAGGACCCTCTGTCCTTCCCTTCTTTTTTCCGTTCCTTGTGTCAGTCGTCTGCATCCTTGCCTAGCCTAGGTTGGGATGAGGAACTGACGTGGTCTCCTGTCGGCCGGCAGAGTGTGCCGACCGGCAGAGACCATTACTTCGAGTGCTGCCCGGTCCTTTCTTGGTCCCTCCATCGCTGCCGTCTGTAGATTCAGTATGCAGCGGTTAGGAAGCTTGACTTAGTGTCTCCCCTTCCTTTCGGCACTCTTTCGGGTGCCGGGCTCAGAGACTCATATTCTCTTAACCCGGCACTCATTCTTTTGTCTTAGTATGTGTTGTCCTTGCCGTCTGCCGGCCTACAGGCCGGCCGTCGGTGGGGAGGGGTGTTCTCCAGTTCTCTTGCTGTCGGTCGGCGTTGGGTGTATACCTTTGCCGGCCGGTCTCTTGCTCATCTGCCGGCCACTACAAGTGGGGCCGGCAGCCGAGCGCTGCCTAGTGTGGGGGGCCAGCCGGCAGGGTTTGTTTACTGCTGCCGGCCGGCCTGCGACACTGCCCAGTCAGCCGGCCACTAAGAATGATGGCCGGCAACGCAGTGCAAACCGGGTGGCTGCGGTCCGGCAACCACTGCCGGCCGGTTCAGGCATGGGATCTGGAGTTCTCCCCAATAAGGGTGATCTGATGTTGTGTACTTGAGATCTACCTTTCGAAAAACGGGGGGGGGGGGTGCTGACCGGCAATAGCCGGCTGGCACACCACCCTCAGGTACTGTATCAGTCCTCTCTTGGTGGTATATTCAACCAAGGGAGTTCATGATGTAGTAGGTTACAACACTGTCTTTTCTATCTTACTTGTGTTACTGGTACAATCACTTGGTGTCGCCTTACAAGGATAAAAGATAATTCTTTATCCCTGGCCGGAATGGTAATATTTTACCTTAGGTGTGAGCTACACCTAATTTCCTTTGGAAATACGTTCTCTGGTTATTCTAGTAAAGACTAACTATGTGACTTGGCTGGTGGGCTTCCACAGGTGTTTGTGTGGGTTTCACAAGTAGGTGTCTTTCCCTTATTCTTGTTGAATACTCATTTGTTACATGTGAATTGAAATTCACTTGATATTCATGGAAATTTTTCTTCTTTTACAGGAGGAGCATCCGAAGTGTGATAGTGTCTTCTGCAATGTCCGCAGTAAGAACTTTTGCGGACATGCCTCGTGTAGGAGGCACGCGGCTTGTGCAGCCTCCAATGATGACCATCGTTACTGGGATCCGCAGGTATGTGCTGTATGTACTAACCTGCTATCAGAGGCTTTTGAATCCCCTAGGTCGGCGGAGTCAAGAGATGCAGCGAGGGAGAGGCTTCGCTTATGGGTAAGGGGTTTCCAGAAAAACACCACTGGACCTTATCTTCCTAACGAGAAGATGAGGGCATACCTTTTTCCCAAGGCTTCCCCTGATGCTGTTGTTCCCCAGCCTCGGCCGGAGATCCCTCTGATCCAGATTCCAGTGGAGGAGGATGTCGCTGACGCCATGCAGGACATCCAGTTGGACGACAAGATGTCCGACTTGTCCGATCGTGCGGAGCAGGATCTCCTCGCAGAGGGCGAGGAGGAGGATCGAGATCCTATTGCCGTGGAGGAAGAGGTTCCCGTATCATCAGACGTGCCGGTTCAGGTCTCTGAACCTATCCCCTCTACCTCGTCCGCTCTTCCAGCAGAGCTTGGACAGGCTCTCTCTTCCATCGTTGGTATGATCCAACAGATGCAGAGGGAGAATAATCAGAAGGCCGCTACTTTGGAGCTCCAGATGCAGAAGATCACAGCATCACGT
Organism: Palaemon carinicauda; assembly: GCF_036898095.1. NCBI lineage: Eukaryota > Metazoa > Arthropoda > Malacostraca > Decapoda > Palaemonidae > Palaemon > Palaemon carinicauda. The sequence goes on along the minus strand of NC_090727.1, from coordinate 137,092,742 downwards.
GGACCTCCAAAGAAGCTCAACGTCAAGGACCTTCCTCTGTGCTCGGATGCCAACCCGTGGAGATATGCCGAGCACATGCCGATGACGATCGGGAAGATCGTCATGTCGGAGAAACTGGGCTCAGTTCCCCTTGAGGAGGTGGAATTCTGGCCCAGTAGAGGGGCCTACCCGGACTGCTATGTCCGTTTGAAGAAGGAGCCGGCTTCGAAGGAGGAGACGGAACCAAAGGAGGTGATTATCCTGGATCACTCCAAGGCTCAAGCCACTTTAACAGCTGCTTTAAAAGAGAGGGGGTTCTCAAACTCAAAAGTTGCCGCTTTGAGTAAGAAGCACCCCTCCTTTGTATCCTCCCCGGCTAGGGCCTTCCCCTTTATGCAAAAGGGGTTTGCGGCCGTCATGAAGGCGGTTGAAGCTGGCAAGCCGTGTCCGTCTTTGGAGGAATGTAAACCTCTATCGTTGGCATTGCCAATGGACAATAAGGACTGGAAGGAGGTGCACCTTACTTTCTCGGTTGGGAAGTTGGACGCTGACATTGCAGGTCAGCAGTTCGGCGAAAACCTTCCCAAGTTGTCGGAATTCCTTCTACGGAGGGAATTGGACACAAAGGAGCGCCTGGCAGCCTCGATGTCTCTCCAGACCAACATGGAGACGATGGCTAGCGACCCCAAGATGCCAGAGATGTTCATGGTTATGGCCAAAATCCATCTGGCCACAGTAACCAAGGACCTCTATTGCTTTGTTAAAGCAAGGAGGGCCTGTAGGGAATTTGTGTTCGCCTCGGCCACAGTGAGGCATGAACCCAAGAGGCTAATTTCATCCAGCATCTGGGGTAAAGATCTCTTTCCCAAGGACGTGGTCAAAGAGATCGTGGACAAGGCTGCCACTGAGAACCGCAATCTTCTCCTGAAGTGGGGCCTGTCCCTTAAGAGGAAGTCTTCTCCGGATGAGGGCCCTCAGCCGAAAGGAAAGGCGAAGAAGTCAAGGTTTTCCTCCCGTCCAGCCAAGTCCTTCAAACCGCAAAGACAACAGCAGCAGCAGCCAGCTTTGCCTCCGGTTCCACAACTGGTAGCCCAGACCCCGACCACCTTCCAATGGGTTCCCCAAGCCATGTCATCAGCTTCCCCGGCATTCAATCCCGTGTTCGAGGGACAGTCGACCACGTTTCGTGCAAGACCCAGAGGAGCAGCTAGAGGGTCATCAAGACGCCCCTCTAGGGGACGAGGATTCAGAGGTGGTCGCGGCCAGGGAGGCAAGACTGCAGGGCAGTCAAAGTGAAGTGTCGCCGGTAGGTGGGAGACTTCAGTATTTCCGGGATCGCTGGACCTTCGATCCCTGGGCCCACAGCCTTCTCAAAAATGGACTGGGTTGGAGTTGGTACAGTACTCCGCCCCAGTGCCCTCAATTTTTCCAACACTCCACCCCCGTTTTGGAGGAGTACATCCAAGATCTGTTGGAGAAAAAGGTGATCAGGAGGGTAAAGTCCATCAAGTTCTAAGGGAGGCTGTTTTGTGTTCCCAAGAAAGACTCGGGGAAACTCAGAGTCATTCTGGACTTGTCACCACTCAGCAAGTTCATAGTGAACCACAAGTTCAAGATGTTAACGTTACAACACATAAGGGCCTTACTGCCCAAGAGGGCATATACCGTCTCCATCGATTTGTCAGACGCATATTGGCACGTTCCAATAAGTCGTCGTCTCTCCCCCTACCTAGGATTCAAGCTACAACAAAAACTTTACGCTTTCAGGGCGATGCCCTTCGGACTAAACATAGCCCCAAGGATCTTTACGAAGCTTGCGAGCGCAGCTCTCAAACAGTTACGCCTAAAAGGGTTCCAGGTAGTAGCCTACCTGGACGATTGGTTGGTGTGGGCAGCATCCAGAGCAGAATGCTTGCAAGCTTCCCTACAAGTGATTCAGTTCCTGAAATATCTAGGCTTCATGATCAACAGAAAGAAGTCTCGTCTTTCTCCAGCTCAGAGGTTCCAGTGGTTGGGAATTCACTGGGATCTAGTGTCACACCGTCTTTCCATCCCGATGTCAAAGAGGAAGGAAATAGCGGGGTCTGTCAGGAGACTTCTAGGTTCCGAGAGGATATCAAGACGCGAACAAGAGAGGGTTTTGGGCTCTCTTCAGTTTGCATCAGTAACAGACCCAGTGCTAAGAGCACAGTTAAAAGATGCAGCGGGAGTATGGAGAACCTTTGCATCGAAAGAGCGAAGGGACTTGAAGAGACCGGTCCCACTTCGACTACGTTCTCTTCTCAGATCGTGGTCTCAAGCCAGTCGTCTAAAGAGGTCTCTACCTCTTCAGCCACCCCCCCCGTCAGTGACAATCCACACAGACGCCTCAAAGGTAGGGTGGGGGGGTCACTCCCATCGGAAAAAAGTGCAAGGGATCTGGTCCAAGCTATTTGGGACCTTTCACATAAACTTTCTAGAAGCTATGGCAGTACTTCTTACCCTGAAGAAAGTATCCCCACGTCACTCGATCCACGTAAGGTTGGTACTGGACAGCGAGGTGGTTGTGAAATGTCTGAATCGGCGGGGATCGAGATCCCCACCTCTCAACCAGGTAATGTTAGACATATTCCGACTGGCGGAGAAGAAGAAGTGGCACCTGTCAGCAGTTCACCTTCAAGGAGTCCGGAATGTGACCGCGGACGCTCTATCCAGGGTTACACCGATAGAGTCAGAATGGTCCCTAGACGCAGGATCATTCTCTTTCATCTTGAGACAAGTCCCAGAACTGCAGATAGACCTCTTCGCGACGAAGGACAACAAGAAGCTGCCGAAATATGTGTCCCCATACGTGGACCCCTCGGCAGAAGCAATAGATGCGATGTCCCTCGATTGGAACAGATGGTCCAGGATCTACCTGTTTCCCCCTCACAATCTGATGTTGAGGATCCTCAACAAACTGAGATCCTTCAAGGGAGTAGCAGCAATAGTGGCCCACAAGTGGCCGAACAGTGTATGGTTCCCTCTAGCTCTGGAACTACGACTGAGGTTTCTACCACTCCCGGACCCAGTTCTGTCCCAGCAAGTCCAGAAGTCGACTGTCTTCGCTTCATTACAGAAAACCCGAACCCTGCAGCTCATGATTTTCTCTCCCTAGCGGTGAAGAAACGGTTCGGAATCTCGAAAGATAGCATCGACTTCCTGGAAGAATACAAGTGTAAGTCTACTAGGAGGCAGTACGAATCTGCGTGGAAGAAATGGGTAGCTTTTGTCAAAGATAAGAACCCGCACGAGATCTCTACGGAGTTCTGCCTATCCTTCTTCATTCACCTCCACGGACAGGGGCTGGCGGCGAACACAATTTCTACATGTAAGTCAGCTCTAACAAGACCCATTCTATATGCCTTCCAGGTAGACCTCGCTAACGAGATGTTTAATAAGATCCCAAAGGCCTGTGCTAGGCTTAGACCATCAGCTCCTCCAAAGCCTATTTCGTGGTCGTTAGACAAAGTCCTTCATTTTGCCTCATTACTAGATAATGAGGAATGTGCGTTGAAGGACCTGACTCAAAAAGTGATCTTCCTTTTTGCCCTTGCTTCTGGGGCCAGAGTTAGTGAGATTGTGGCCCTCTCGAGAGAGGAGGGCCGAGTTCAGTTCCTGGATGGGGGAGAACTGAACCTGTTTCCGGACCCTACGTTTCTCGCTAAGAACGAGTTGCCCACCAACAGGTGGGGTCCCTGGAGAATCTGCCCTCTGAAAGAAGATGCATCTCTATGTCCCGTAGAATGCCTTAAGGTCTATCTTCGTAGAACTTCAGACTTCCATGGGGGCCAACTATTCAGAGGAGAAACATCGGGCTCGAATTTATCTTTAAGTCAGCTTAGGGCGAAAATTACATATTTTATTCGCAGAGCGGATCCTGACAGTTCACCCGCAGGTCATGATCCGAGGAAAGTTGCTTCATCCTTAAACTTCTTTAACTTTATGGATTTTGAACACCTTCGTTCATACACTGGCTGGAAGTCTTCCAGGGTATTCTTTCGCCACTATGCTAAGCAAGTGGAGCAGCTAAAGAGGTCTGTGGTAGCAGTTGGTTGCGTCGTTAACCCTGCTGTTTAACTCTGCGAGGAACAGCGGAATCATTTGGGACTTTGATTCTTGGGTGAATGGTTAGTTATATGCGTTGATATAACTGGTAGTGAAGGCTCTCAGAGCCCACAGTGACTGTTCCAACGTTATGGTGATGGTAGCACAAGTACAGACAGGTGTGCCAAGCGTTTGCCAACGCTATTGTCAGCAAAGTAGTAACATGGACGTTAAGTTTGATACCGGGGTATGTGTAAGTGACACATATGTTTTCTTTCAGATAATCATTCATCCATGCACTACAGTACTTGTGTAAATTGTTGGTCATCCACCTAGCATATGTACATATTTATGGTGACCATGTCTATTTATTGTTTCTCAATAAACTTGTTCTCGGGAACCTTGCGTCTCCTTCACCTATTTTTGATTTCATATTGATTTTTGAGCATTTAGCCTATGTATATTAATCGGGGATATCTATAATAGCCTATTCCTTAATGCAAAGCCTGGATTATACTGGTTTATACTTTCCTTAGCAATAAGGACTCCACCCCTTTCTGAGGATGGTGGTAGCAGCAAGTTTAATCCTACGCAGATATAACCTTTTGTCTAATTTTACTTCGACCAGGGTGCTGGTCGGGACTTTTCCTTTGGATATTGTAGTTCCGTAAGACTTCGCTTTACTTCATATAGAGTGAGACCACTATATGGTACTGGCTGGCGAGTGATTCATACATAGGTATATGTACTCTTCGTTCGTTTCTAGAGTCTAGTAGGACTCCTCCCTGTAGGGGGCAGGAAGCGCTTTCATGGCTTATGATTAGTGAAAAGATGTATAACGGTAACATCTTAGGTCTGTCAGTCGAGTTGACTAAGAAACATTCTTGAGGAGTACGGCACGTATTGAGAATCCACAGATACAGTAATGCTCTGGTATACTTCCATCAGGACGACATGGCTTGAGCCCAAAAAACGGATTTTGAGCGAAGCGAAAAATCTATTTTTGGGTAAGATAGCCATGTCGTCCTGATGGACCCGCCCTGCTCCTTTTCAAAAATAAATAAATAAATAAGAGTGAAAAGGATAGTAGGACCCCTCCCTACATACAGTATCTGTAGCACCTCGTGTATCGCTACAAGGAATACAGATGGCGCCGTGAGCGGCGCAGGGCACGCTTTCGAAACGGGGAGGAGAGATGCCTTATGAACGGCTCCCCCCTTTCTTATCGTTTTCGTTTTCTTGCTATTTGACCCCTACGAAGTGTTAACTCTATTCGGGGTATAGATTGCTATGAGGCGTGTCAAGAATACGTCCACTGATATTTACGATATCCCTAAGGTCTTTTTAGGGATACTCGCTATAGGAGTTAGAATTCTGGGTACCTGAAGGTAAATTCTCTGGGAATATCGCCGTAGTTGTAATATACCCTAGGAAGCTGCCTTAAGGAACTTCCATCAGGACGACATGGCTATCTTACCCAAAAATAGATTTTTCGCTTCGCTCAAAATCCGTTTATTGGATGCAGTACTACGTACGTATACATACAAAAGATTCATGGAAAAGAAGCACATCCATTACATTTGTAGTACAGTAGTAGCCAACAGCAGCCTTACACCATTCTAATATGGTATGACTGCATCTGATTTGCGTTTCATGTTCGATTTAATTTTACTACGTACTGTATACAGTACTGAATTATCGTATGATCACATTCTCTTTTCGTGTTTTATTTCTTTCTGTGCTGAATTATATATCATATGTAATGCAATGAACAATCAGTAAGAACAGATATTACTAATTACAGTATTAATGGAATTACAGGTAACAAAATATCGTATTTGGTTGTCTTCAGATTTCGCGGTATTTTCGAATTTTCCGGAAAATCCGCGATATGTATATATATATGGGTTATGGGAAAACCCCGCGAAGTGGTGAATCCGCGATTGTCGAACCGCGAAGTAGCGAGGGTTCACTGTAGAGATACTGAGATGGACCGAAGTCCGCTCGATTCTACTATCGGCGCGTTTCATTCCAGACAAGAGGAATGTGCTCGCCGACAATCTGAGCAGAGCATCTGAGATAGTGAGTATTGAGTGGTCTTTGTGTCATCTAGTAGCCAACAAAGTCCTGACTTTGTGGGGTTCCCCGACTGTGGATCTGTTTGCGACAGCGCTGATCTTCAAGATTCCGCTGTACTGTTCCCCGGTCCCAGATCCCAAGGCGCTCTGGCAAGATGCCTCCCAACAACGGTGGGACAACATAAACGTGTACGCCTTTCCCCCGTTCTGTCTGATGAGGAGGGTGCTCAACAAGACCAGAATATCGGTCAATTTTTCGATGATTCTCATAGCTCCGCTATGGCATCACGCGGAATGGTTTCAGGACCTTCTGCAATTCCTAACGGAACTTCCGAGAGAATTCCTTCCACGACATGATCTACTCAGACAACCACAAGCCAGCATCTTCCACAAAGCCGTAGCTTCGCTACGACTTCACGCCTGGTGACTATCCAGCATCTCCTCGCTGAGAGAGGATTTTTCGCAACAAGTTGCGATTAGGATGTCTGGACATCTGCGAAAATCATCCGCAGGGGTCTACCAGGCAAAGTGGAGTCTTCTGTGGTTGGTGTCGTGGAAGGGGTATCTCTCCACTCGATGCCACTATTCCAGCAACAGCGAAGTTTCTTGTGTATTTGCGGGAAGAAAATGCGCCTTTCTGTCTCGGGGGTGAAAGGCTATCTCTCAGCCTTAAATCTAGCCTTCAGGCTCAAAGAAACGATCTTTTCTTCCTCGCTGGAACTTTTCCTACTCATACGAGTTTATGAACTTACCTGCCCTCAGTCGGATGTGAGACCTCCTCCATGGAACGTGGTTCGAGTTCTCAGGTCTCTTAAGAAACCTCACTATGAACCAGTACGCCAGGCTTCAGTTCTCCACCTAACTTGGAAGACGGTGTTCTTAGTAGCTAAGGCTTCGGCCAAGTGAGTCAATGAACTTCCTGGTCTCTCATATGACATCACCCATGCAAGGGTAAGGGGGGGAGGTAACGTTCAAATTCGTCCCTGAGTTTGGCGCTAAGACTCAAAATCAGGGGGTGCCGGATGCTTGGTTCGACTCCTCCGGATTCAAGTCTCCGTTCTGTAACAGATGTCCCAGACCTTCTCCTACTGTGCCCAGTAAGGAGTCTGAGGCTATATCAGAAGAACGGCTGCAGTCCGTCCCCAGGTGCAAGCATTGTTAGCACTGGGAGGATTAAGAGAAGGGTCACCAAGAACACCATCTCGGCATGGATTCGTAGGGTGATCCATCTGTCCCTGAATCCAGACCCTCCTCCGTCACGTCGCCCTAGAGCACATGATGTCAGGGGCGTAGCTACGTCCCTGGCCTTCAAGAGAAATTATTCAGTGACGCAGGTCCTTCAAGCTGGGGTGTGGAAAGGTCAGACGACCTTCACAGCCCACTACCTGCAAGATGTGACCCACAGGAGACTCAATACGTTCGCTAACGGCCCTGTGGTGGCTGCACAACAGCTGGTTTAAAACCTCAGGCTCCTTAGTGGACAAGTACCAGAAGGTTGAGGGCTTTGTTACCCGGTCTTCGCCTGCATGAATGAAAAGATTTGTCTGGCCCTTACTCTTTTCTTCATCCTCCCCTCTCTTGGGGAAAGCAGCATCCTGGGTTCTCTGCACAGCTGACCTCAAACCACTGCAGGTAAACCATGTTTCCTTGTGTTCTGAGTATTAAAATAATACTGTCACGTTCCCATACCCTGATGAGGTGGTATTGGGAAAGTCCTAGCCTAAAGTTTCCTTCTAAGGGACTACAGGTCAACTTCCTAGGACGAGTCACACTTTATTTTACCTTCACACACAGCTTGCGCAGGCCGCAGTCCTTGCGTAGCAAGGTTCTAGCTAGGTGCAGGGACTCCTTATTGTTGAGTGCGACCACACTCAAATATTGAGTCCCCGGGCAAAGCCAAAAGCCAGTACTGGCCGGGACTTTCCACCCTTCCTAATGAGTGAGTCACCCCTATTAAATAGCGTGGTTTGTATGTCAGTTACGGAACAAATGGCAAATTCGTAGGTAATTTGTATTTTTAAATATTAAACTTAGCCGGTGAATATATAGTAGCTGACGTCTCCGACGGCTCGACAGATTCCAAAAACTCGGGAGCGATCGCCATGAAGGTTGCGGGTGTGCCCACCAACGCCGACTATCGGCCAGATACCGCATATACATGTAAACAGCCTCAGTTCTTCTCTGTCGGTTTCATCGACAAGTCGATTCCACTCGCTATTATGACCTCGAGTTTTCTACCGAATTGGTGAAGTACTTGGTTTTGGTTTTATTGCTTTCGCCGTGTTGGATTATTCAATACTATCCTCAAAAGAAATGCTTTTGAAAGGAGAGTAAAAGTGTTTTGCCCTTGCTTTTTTATCTCTGGTTTTTTCCATAGAGTAAAGATGGCCGACCCTTCCCTTAGTGTACGGAAGTGTGTTTTAGGCTTTTAGCAATTATTTTATCACGTTATAAATTATTGTTGATAATTATAGATTTTCCTCTATATATTTTATATCTCACCCGCCTTTATTAGGCCTCTTCGATTAGCTTTCCATTTATACTAAACATCAAGATAAATTTTATGTTTTGTTTATATGCGGCCTCTACCTATTCCTCCCCTAGTCCGAGATGTAGGTGGTCCTAACTTGGAAACCGAAGTTAAACAACGTTGAGCCCATTCAACTTTTATTTTCGTTAAGTTTAAATCATTTGCTCTGTAAGAGTTATGAAATGAATATTTTTTAGAAAATATTTTATGAAAGATTTTCTTTGAATAGTCTTCGTGCTGTTTTTTCAAAGATGAACTAACGTTTGGTTTATTTATGCTACGCAGTTTGCGCTCTATCGTTACGATAGAGAAAGAGAGAATCACGATTTCACTTTGCAGAAAGAGTAAATCGATTTTGACGTTTTGTTCATTCTTCTTTCAAACTGAAGTGTTTTAAATACTAATTTAAAGGAACTTGTTAATTTTCAATTTCTTAGTCCTTTCAGTTTTTTCCTTTGGTCAAATAACCTGTTTATTGACGAAGGGTGAGTGGGCTATTCTCTTCTGTGTGACAAGAGAGAGAGAGAGAGAGACGGAGAGAGAGAGAGGAAGAGAGAACGATCCGATCTTTATTCTCGTCCCAAGTAAGGAGTTTGGGAGCGAGTAACGTTTTTCTCGATTCAGTTTTTTACTCTCGTCCCAAGTCTCTGTACGGGGAGAAAGGATAAAACGTTTTTAGTTTTTATTCTCGTCCCAAGGCACTGTACGGTGAGAGATTGAAAACGTAGTCTTTAATGAACTAGTGTTTAGTCTCCTCCCCAGTCACTGATCCTTTTTAACTTTACAGTACTGTATATATTTCCGTTTTATTCGATATATATGTTTACTGATTTTTGCATGTACTAATGTGCTTACATTATACGACTCATTTCGCAATTATAACCTTTTGATGTAAGGGAGAATTGCGTGCTCCAGGTAGAAATCAGTTTTATTCATGCCTAATGTGAAATTATTGAAAAATACGATATCAGTGAAGTAAGTGCAAAAAACAGAAAATCGTAGTGATAAAGTGATAAGTGCGCAAAGTGTTTTTAGTGTTGCGACCGAGGGTTCGTCTGTTCGTGCTTGTCGTTCACCTAGTCCGAGACCTCTTTCAGGCTCCCCTGCACCAGGGAGAAGTAATGTCGTAGGACTTGAGGGGACGAGAGGCTTTAACCAACGAACAGACGTTCCCTCTGTGGTATCGGGCGTGTCTCGCAAGATCGCCCCTACCATAAGACGAGCGAGGCTGTTTTCTCCTCGTCATCCGAAGGCTTCTCGCAAAAGAAACCTTGGAGCAAAGTTTATAGACCCTTAAAGCGGAAGTCAGTCCCTTCAGGACAGGTCCAGCGTCCTGGCTGTAGCCATGGGGACAGCTCTGACCCTTTGCAGTCGTCGTAAGACGGTTCGCCTATTAAACGCAAGCGTAACACGGGGTCCGAGGGTCGCGGTAAAGGCAATGTTTTGCCAACACAGACGTTACCGTCGTCTCGGCCCGTTCCGACTCCCGTTGATCCTAAATGGGTTGTCCTGCAGGACATGCAGACTAAGCTTGCCTCCCTTATGGAGAAGTATGACGTTGAGCAGGTTCACGATGAACCTTCGCTTTCGAGTCGCCGTTACGCTAAACGAGACTCTGGCCGTCAGCCGCCCAAACGAGCATTTACTCGTCCTTTTGACGTTATGAAACGTGATGTCGGTAGTTTGTCACGTCAGTCATGTGACTTGGATCCTCACTCGCTGCAGTCCCGTGTTGACTTTCAGCCGCTGCCGCAGCCTCGTGTTGACGTTCAGCCGCTGCCGCAGTCTCGTGTTGACGTTCAGGACGTTCGCCAACCAGCTCAGTTGCCTTGTTTTGACGTTGAGCGTCAAGCACCGCAGTCAAGGGTTGTTTTGACTGCTCAGTCTAGGCAGTCAAGGCAGTCTCGACTTGACGTCGAGCGTCCATCAACTCCTGTTGTTGTTGCTGGTCAGTCCTTTCAGCAGCGACATGACGTCGCTTCCTTGACTGCTACTGCTGCTCCTTTGCGTGTGGACTTTGCTTGTCAAGCATTGCCACCGCGGCAGGTCTTTCCTTTTCATGAGACTCGGCAATTGTCGGACGAGGTTCCTTCAGATGAGGAAGTTGCTGATCCCCCTCCTACTGATATTCCTTTGGGGACTTTGTCAGACGGAGAGGAGCCTAAAGCGGCTCAGCCCTCTATGGACTTTAAAAAAAAAAAAAAAAAAAAAAAAAATATCTTGCTGATTTTTAAGGATCTTTGTCCGGACCATTTTGTAACTGCTGCTCCTCGTTCGCCTTCGTCAGAGTTTACACTAGGCCTAGCTACTTCGAAGCCGTTGTTTTCTAAGCTAGTGCTCTCTCGCTCTTCTAAGAGAGCTTTACGTTTGCTAGGCGACTGGTTGATCACCAGGAGGAGTTTGGGGGAGACAGCCTTTGCTTTCCCTCCTTTTAAACTGGCTTATAGAGCGAGCGTCTGGTATGACACGGGAGAAGTTCTCGGCTAGGGAGTTCCTGCCTCTGCCCAGGGAGACTTCTCAAGCCTCATAGACTCTCCCCGTCGCCTGGCCATGAGACGCTCCAAGATTTTATGGTCGGCTTCAGAGCTAGACCATCTCCTGTTAGGAGTTTTTCGAGCGTTTGAAGTTTTGCTGTACAATTATGTCATGCATGAACAAGGCTATCAGGGATGGCTCCAATGATCTGACAGCCACGTTCTCTGCAGGAACAAGGCTATCAGGGATGGCTCCAATGATCTGGCAGCCACGTTCACTGCAAGAGTACTTAAGATGTAAGTGCGCTCAATGTGTTCATTGTCAAGACAAACTTCACGATGAAGACTACCAAATCTGTCTTGGCAGCATTAAGGGAAGGCGACTGGATGGTCTCTCTCGACCTTCAGGATGCATACTTCCACATCCCGATTCATCCAAACTTTCAACTACATCTGAGGTATGTGGACGGGAAAGTAATGTACCAATGTCAAGCACTGTACTCCGACCTCATTCCTGCTCCTCTTGTTTTTACAAGGCCCTTGCAAAATGTAGCAAGCTTTCTACATTTTTTGAGGATTCAGAGCCTCCCTTTATTTTGACGACTGGCTAATCAGGGCGTCGTCATTATATCGCTGTCTGGAGAGCCTCTAATGGACATTAGACCTAACCAAGGAGCTAGGTCTCATAGTGAACGTAGAGAAGTCGTAACTTACAGTACCCCATCCCAGACTATTCTTTATTTGGGAATGGAGATACAGTGTCTGATTTTTTCGGGCCTTTTCGTCTCCCGCAAGAATGGAACAAGCTCTGTTAAAAGTCCTTCACTTGCAAGAGAAAAACAGTTGCTCTGTAATAGTTTGAACTAGCCCCGTGGGAACTCTTTCATCGCTGGAGTAGTTTATCTCTCTGGGGAGACTCAACCTATGCCCTTTCCAATTTCACCTAAACCATTGGAACAAGGAGAAGGGCTTAGTGAGTATCTCTTTCCCAATCTCCAACTCAGTCTAGACATGTCTGACTTGGTGGGACAGCAACATCAGACTTCGAGAAGGTCTTTCTCTTGCGATCAAGAACCCAAACCATGTGTTGTTTTCAGATGCATCGGATTTGGGTTAGGGAGCTCCACTGGACAGTCTGGAAGGCTCGGGTCTTTGATCCACGGATCAGAAGGAACTCCATTTAAGGCATGTAACATCTCTCCTTTGGCGAGTTTTGTGCAAGGAAAATGAATGTCTTGGCGGACGGCCTCAGCAGAAGAGGACAAGTCATCTCCATAGAGTGGACGTTGCATAAGACTGTGTGCGAGAAGCTATGGATGACATGGGGTCAACCCACCATAGATCTTTTTGCGACTCTCTCTGACAAAGAGGCTCTCGACTTACTGCTTTCCAGTTCCAGATCCAGAGGCAGCCCACATAGACGCTTTCCTGCTGGACTGGTCTCACCTGGACGTTTATGCCTTTCCACCTTTCAAGATCCTAGACAAGGTGCTGCAGAAGTTCACCTCTCACGAAGGGACCAGGTTGACATTGGTTGCTCCACTCTGGCCCGCGAGAGAGTGGTTCACAGAGGTACTTCAATGGCTGGTAGACGTTCCAAGGAGTCTACCTTTAAGGATGGATCTCTTACGGCAGCCCCACGTAAGGAGTCTTCATCAAAGCCTCCCCGCGCTTCGTCTGACTGCCTTCAGACTATCGAAAGACTCTCAAGAGGTCGAGGATTTTCGAAGGAGGCAGCCAGAGCGATTGCGAGAGCTAGGAGAGCATCTACCATCAAGGTCTGCCAGTCGAAGTGGGAAGTCTTTAGAGACTGGTGCAAGTCATCATCCATTTCCTCTTCCAGTACCTCTGTAGCCCAAATTGCAGACTTTCTCCTACATCTGAGAAATGTTCGCTCCCTCTCAGCGCCCACTATTAAGGGCTACAGGAGCATGTTGGCGTCTGTGTTCAGACATAGAGGCTTAGATCTGTCCAATAATAAAGATCTCCAAGATCTCCTTAAGTCCTTCGAGACCTCTAAGGAGCGTCGTATGGCAACTCCTGGATGGAACTTAGACGTGGTCCTAAGGTTCCTAATATCCGACAGGTTTGAGCCATTACATTCAGCCTCCCTGAAGGATCTCACCCTCAAGACGCTTTTCTTAGTGTGCTTGGCTTCGGCTAAAAGGGTCAGTGAGATCCATGCCTTCAGTAGGAACATCGGCTTTTCTACAGATAAAGCCACATGTTCACTTCAGCTTGGTTTCTTGGCCAAAAATGAACTGCCTTCTCGTCCTTGGCCTAAGTCGTTTGATATACCTTGCCTGTCAGAGATCGTAGGCAACGAGCTTGAAAGAGCACTGTGTCCAGTCAGAGCTCTTAAGTTTTATTTAGCTCGTACAAAATCCTTACGAGGTGGATCTGAGACCTTGTGGTGCTCAGTTAAGAAGCCATCATTGCCTATGTCTAAAAATGCTTTATCGTATTTTATTAGATTTTTAATCCGAGAGGCTCATTCTCATTTGAGTGAAAAAGATCGTTGCTTGCTTAAGGTCAAGACGCACGAAGTAAGAACTATAGCAACTTCCGTGGCCTTTAAGCAAAACAGATCTCTACGAAGTATTATGGACGCGACCTTTTGGAGGAGCAAGTCGGTGTTCGCTTCATTTTACTTAAAAGACGTCCAGACTCTTTATGAGGACTGCTACACACTGGGTCCATTCGTTGCAGCGAGTGCAGTAGTGGGTGAGGGTTCTACCACTACATTCCCTTAATTCCAATATCCTTTTAATCTTCTCTTGAAATGTTTTTAATTGGGTTGTACGGAAGGCTAAGAAGCCTTTCGCATCCTTTTTGATTTGGCGGGTGGTCAAATGTCATTTCTTGAGAGCGCCCAGATTAAGGGTTTTGATGAGGTCCTGTTGTATGGGTTGTCGCCCTGGATACTTCAGCTCCTGGGAGTCTTTCAGCATCCTAAGAGGATGGCTGGGCTTTGTGAGGAAAGCGGACTTACAAGGCAGAGTAATCGTCAGAGTCAGCTTCCTTACCAGGTACCTATATTTATTTGGGTTTTGTTATGATATAACTGTCAAAAACTCTAAGCATATACGCCTATATTGTATTAATACTGGTCTCTACCCACCACCATGGGTGTGAATCAGCTATTATATATTCACCGGCTAAGTTTAATATTTAAAAATGATATTTGTTCCGTAACCGAAATACAAACCACGCTATTTACAAAGGGTATTACTTTTAGCGCAGCTGAAATGACGAGCCAATAGTTTTTAACGAGGGTTAATTACCCCCGCGCTAGTTAGCGGGGGGTGGGGAAGGGTAGCTTGCTACCCCTCCCCCCTCCACACACCGGTGACTTGCTTCACTTCACTTTGGCTCGGCGGTGATCAGACGTGTCTGTTCATCGCCTTCGTGACAGCCTTTAATTTTCTGCTTTTTCTTTTCAGCTTGTGTGATTGGTTGGAAGTTGACCTTCAGTTATTTTCTTTTATTTAATATGCGGACATGCCCTGGAGTTGCCGGCCGTCCTTGTGGGACTTTCATGTCGGACGTGATTACGGATCCTCACACCCTCTGCCCTCAATGTCGGGGCCGACGGTGCGACCAGGATAACGTGCCGTGAGTGCAGGGAGTGGTCTACCTCCCAGTGGGAGAGGTTTGGCCGTCGGCGTAAGAAGAAGTCCAAGAGAGACCGTTCTCCTCCGGGGTTAGCCTTGAAGGAGGAAGGTTCTCGGGACTCTTCTTCCGCCGCCCAAACCTCCTCCGAAGCTCCCCCTCGTCCGCCTCCTAAGGAGAGTCGTCCGAGTGGGAGCGCAGGCCCTCGTTCTGTTTCCCTACCTTCGGTGGGGGGAGAGGGCGTCGCCTCCCATAGCGAGGCGGTTCCCCCTCCTCCTCCGGGGGAGGTTATTGATAATAATGCCTTGTCCAGTGATGATCTTTTACAGATTTGGTCGTCCCTGGGGCTTAAGGGCTTGCCCTCCAGGGTCGCTCTTATTGACCTTGTCTCGTTGGGGGCCGCTGTTAAACAGTCGCCGGTGGTAGCGGAGGTAGACCCTCTGTCTATTGTCGACGTCGTGGTGACAGAGGCCTCCGACGTGGCTGGGCCTTCCGACGCAGGTGCTGTTGCTGGTGATGGTGCTCTAGGCTCTCCTCCTCCTTCCGTGCATCCTTTGAAGGGGGAAGTGAGTCCTTCAGTCTCGACTGCTGCCCAGCTTCCTTCTGAGGGAAGTGTTTTGAAGGAGACTCCCCTTCGGAGGACCGATGGCCCCGACGATCTCCCCCGAGGCCGCCTCCGCCGTAAGGCTCACCGCCCTCTACGCCACAAGGGCCTCCCTTCCCCTTACAGGGGGACTAAGAGGCGCCTTTTTGGGTCTTCGTCCTCCGGGGGGGACTCTCCTCGTCAGCCTCAACCGACTGCTCCGCCCTCCTTGAACCTCTCTGCAGACCGCTCACCATCTCCTGCCGGATCTTCGCCTTCTGGAGAACTCGTCACCCGACGGGCAACGGTCCCTTCGGGGCTAAGGGATTCTTCCCTTACGCGAGCAGGGCTAGCGCACAAGCGCTCTCCTGCTCGCCAGCGATCTCCTGCTCGCCAGCGATCTCCTGCTCGTCGACGTTCTCCTGCTCGCCAAGACTCTCCTGCTCGCCGACGCTCACCTGCTCGTCGGCTCTCTCCTGATGTTCGCCCCCCTCGCCAGCGCTCTCCTGCTCGTCAGCTCTCTTCCGAGCGTCAGCGCTCATCTAAGGACCATCGCCCTGCGGTCTCTGACCACCTTTTAGTTCCTGCTGAACTCCCTGCTCACCATCCGCCTGGTCCTGTGGCTACGCAACATCGTGCTGCGCGTGTGTCAGAAACACATGTTCGCCAACGCGCCAGCGATCTTCCCGTTCCTGCTCGTGAACGCGCCGCACCACCTGTCCTCTCACAGGACACGCGTCGACCTTCTGCTCGCCAGCGATCACCAGCTCGCCAGCGATCACCTACACATGCTGCTCGCCATCGCACGACCCTGCATGATCGCCCGCTTACGCATGCTGCTCCTCATCGCACTACCCTGAACGATCGCCCTCCTGCGGATGCTGATCACCATCGCACCCTTTCACGCGATCATTCACCTGCGCATGCTGCTCGCCATCGCACAACCCTGCACGATCGCCCGCTTACGCATGCTGCTCCTCATCGCACAACCCTGAACGATCGCCCTCCTGCGGATGCTGATCACCATCGCACCCTTTCACGCGATCATTCACCTGCGCATGCTGCTCGCCATCGCACAACCCTGCACGATCGCCCGCTTACGCATGCTGCTCCTCATCGCACAACCCTGAACGATCGCCCTCTTGCGGATGCTGATCACCATCGCACCCTATCACGCGATCATTCACCTACACATGCTGCTCGCCATCGCTTACCATCACGCGGTCATTATCGCCAGCGATCTTCTTCACCTACACGGCAGCACGATCCCTCGCCGTCGCGCCATCGCTTGCGTTCGTCGCCTCGGACACGTGTTCATTTACCTGCCCACCCTCACGCCCACTCGCCTGCGCGCCCGCGCGATCACCCGCGCGATCACCCGCGCGACCATTCGCCTTTGCGCGACCGTTCGCCCTCGCGCGACCATAGTTCGCGGCGAATTCCACAGCCGGTGGTAGCAGCAGGGACGCGTGCTCCTAGACGGCACTCGGGATCACCTCCATCCAAGCACAGGTTGGTATTGCAGGACGAAGACAGGTCAGTACAGCATTCTTCCCCACCTTCTTTTCAGGCAGGTACCGTCGTGTCCACTCCAAAGGATCGCCCGATCCCTTTCACCTTAGCGAGGATTTCGGACTCTGTGTCCTTGGAGCAGCAGACTTGGTTTGGTCCGCTGGCACGGGCGTTAGTGAGGGTCATGAAACCAGCACTCGCCGGCCAGGGTAACAAACCAGCGGCTGTCTCTCCTACGCTGAAGAGAAAGAGAGGAGTGGACTTCATGGTGACTTCCCCCAGGGCGAAGTTGGTTCCCAAGAGGTCGGTCTCGAGGGTCCCCTCTCCTGCACGAGTACTCTCTCCTTCTCCCGTGGACGAGGCCTTTCCGTCCTCAGGTGAGTCCAGTGGGGCGGTAGTCTTCCCCTCGGCACCAGGGGGGGAGACTTCGCTTCAGGCAGGAGAATCGTCTCGTGAGGAAGGGGCCCCTCGAACCTCGTTGTTGGGATCCTGTATCCCTCCCAGGAGGGAACCCAAGGATTCCAAGACCATCCCTAAATCCTCTGCAAGGATTCGTCAGGAACCCACGACTACCCAGGGGAATGTCCACGTATCACCCCAGGAAGAGATTCCTGGGGCAGGAGACTTAGCTGCCAGCCCGCAGGGAGGAGAACAGCAAGAGTCCGAACATGCCTTCTGGCAGGTCCTAAGCCTGATAAGGCAACTTAACAGTCTTACGGATCCAGTCATCCCCCCCCCCGTGAAGGCAAAGACACGATTCTGGATGAAGTGTTTGACGTTCGGAAGGCCCCTAAGACCAGTGCAGCTCTGCCCTGGTCTCGGGGGCTGAAGAGTGCCAGAGCTAGGGCCAATGCTCAGCTCGCACTTCTTGCCTCCTCCAGTCGTTCCACTGCCGGGAACAAACTCATCCCTCCTCCTCGCCTTCAGCAGAGGAGGTATTTCGAGATCCTGGGTGAGCACAACCTCGCTCTTCCTCTCCATCACTCTGTGGAGGAGCTGGCGAAGGGAGTTCCCTTGGAGAAACTCTCTGCCCGGCAGGTGTCGTTCTCGGCGGCAGAGATCCTTAACCACGAGAAGGTCGCTAAGTGTGCCATGCAGGCCACTTCGTGGCTGGACTTCTGGTTAGGATCTCTGGGCATCCTATTGCGATCGGAGGACTTGTCCAAGGAGACCAATAGGAAGGCTCTAGAGACCTTCTTGCTCTCGGGCACCCGCTCCATCGAGTTTTTGGCGCACCAGGTTACCACCCTGTGGGCCAACTCAGTGTTGAAGCGTCGCGATGCTGTGTCCGAGAGATTCCATCCGAAGGTCCCCGCCGTAGATGTGTGTAGGCTCCGACATGCCTCCCTCCTGGGGGAGAGCCTGTTTGAGCCTCAAGACTTGGAGCGAACGGCTGAGAGGTGGAGGAAATCCAGCACGGACTCCCTCCTCCACAGGGCCCTTACAACTCGGCCCTATAAGCCTCCAGCCCTGCCACAACAGCAGCAACAGCCTCGTAAGGCTCCCAAACAGGCACCGGCAGCTAAGAAAGTGGTGTCTAAGCCCCAGCCCTTTCCAGCCAAGGTCAAGAGGGGCGGTAAGTCCTCCAGGGGAGGCAAGACTACTAGGGGTGGAGGCCGCGGCCGCAAGCCCTAGGGGTGGCAGTCCCCCTGCGTGTCCACCTGTGGGGGGATGCCTTCAGCGTTGCGTCCGCAGGTGGCAACATCACGGGGCCGATGCTTGGACGGTCTCAGTGATCGGCCAAGGTTATCGCGTCCCGTTCACGTCATCTCAACCTCCCCTGACAGCGAATCCAGTGTCGTTGAGCTCCTATGCCATGGGATCGGCAAAGGGGCTGGCCCTTCAGGCCGAAGTCGAGACCATGTTCGAGAAGGGTGCTCTCCAGGAGGTCGTGGACGGCTCTCCAGGCTTCTTCAGTCGACTCTTTCTTGTAAAGAAGGCTACTGGAGGCTGGAGACCCGTCATCGATCTCTCGGCTCTGAACAGGTTTGTCAAACAAACCCGGTTCAGCATGGAGACAGCAGACACGGTCAGACTTGCGGTGAGACCACAAGACTTCATGTGTACACTGGATCTAAAGGATGCGTACTTCCAGATCCCAATCCATCCGTCTTCCAGGAAGTACCTGAGATTCTGCCTAGACAACAAGATCTACCAGTTCAAGGTGCTGTGTTTCGGTCTCTCCACTATCAGCTCGCTTCATTCCTGGCATAAGGAATGTGCTCGCCGACAGTCTGAGCAGGGCCTCGCAGATAGTGAGTACCGAGTGGTCTTTGGATCCTCAGATAGCCAACAAAGTCCTGACTTTGTGGGGTTCCCCGACTGTGGACCTGTTCGCGACAGCGTTGAACTTAAAGCTGCCTCTGTACTGCTCCCCAGTCCCGGACCCCAAGGCACTCTGGCAAGATGCTTTCCAGCAAAGGTGGGACAACATCGACGTGTACGCCTTCCCACCATTCTGTCTGATGAGAAGGGTGCTCAACAGGACCAGACTATCGGTCAACTGTTCGATGACTCTGGTAGCTCCGCTATGGCATCACGCGGAATGGTTCCCGGACCTTCTGCAGCTCCTGACGGAGCTCCCGAGGGAACTTCCTCCACGACACGAGCTTCTCAGACAACCCCACTCCGACGTCCCTCACAAGGCCGTGGCCTCGCTTCGGCTTCACGCCTGGAGACTATCCAGCGTCTCCTCACGGAGAGAGGCTTTTCGCAACAGGTTGCGGAGGGGATGTCTCGGCACATGCGAAGGTCCTCTGAGGGAGTCTACCAGAGGCGAAGTGGAGAGTCTTTTGTGGTTGGTGTCGTGGAAGGGGTATCTCTCCACTCGATGCCACTATTCCAGCAATAGCGGACTTCCTCGTTTATCTGCGGGAGGAAATGCGCCTTTCTGTCTCGGCAGTGAAAGGCTATCGCTCAGCCTTAAGCTTGGCCTTCAGGCAGAAAGGCGTGGATATTTCTTCCTCGCTAGAACTCTCTCTACTCATACGTAGCTATGAGCTTACCTGCCCCCAGTCGGAAGTGAGACCTCCTCCTTGGAACGTGGTTCGGGTCCTCAGGGCTCTTAAGAGACCTCCTTTCGAACCATTACGCCAGGCCTCCGATCGCCACCTGTCTTGGAAGACGGCTTTCCTACTCGCTTTGGCTTCGGCCAAGCGAGTTATTGAACTTCATGGTCTCTTGTACGACATCGCCCATTCAAGGGGATGGGGGTGAGGTAACGTTCAGGTTCGTCCCTGAGTTTGTAGCCAAGACTCAGAATCCTGGAGTGCCGGATCCTCGGTTCGACTCTTTCAGGATCTCGAGTCTCCGTTCTGTAACAAGCGACCCAGACCAGCTGCTACTATGTCCAGTGAGGTGTCTGAGGCACTACTTGAAGAGAACGGCTGCAGTCCGTCCTCAAGTGCGAGCTTTGTTTGTCAGCACAGGCAGGACTAAGAGGAGGGTCACCAGGAACACCATATCAGCTTGGATTCGAAGGGTTATCCACCATGCCTTGAATCCAGACCCTCCTCCGTCACGTCGCCCTAGGGCACACGATGTCAGGGGTGTTGCTACGTCCCTGGCCTTCAAGAGAAACTTCTCTGTGACGCAGGTACTTCAAGCTGGGGTCTGGAAGCGTCAGACGACCTTCACAGCCCACTACCTGCAAGACGTGACCCACAGGAGCCTCGATACGTTTTCCATCGGCCCTGTGGTGGCTGCACAACAGCTGGTCTAACCTCAGGCTCCTTTATGGACAAATAGCAGTAGGTTGAGGGCGTTGTTACCCGGTCTTAGTCTGCGTGAATGAAAGAGTATGACTGACCCTTACTTCTTTCTTCATTCTCTCCTCTCTTGGGGAAGCAGCATCCTGCTCCTCGCATAGCTGACCTCGACCTCTGCAGGTAACCCATGCTTCTTTGTGCTCCTAGTATTAAGCTTAATACTGTTGCGTCCCCCATACCTTGACGAGGTGGTATTGGGAACGGCCTATCCTAGATTCCTATCTAAAGGTCTCAAGGTCAACTTCATAGGACGAGTCACACTGTCCTCCACACACTACTTATGTAGGCCACTCGTTCCTAGCGGTGCTAGGAACTTGTGAGGTGCAGGGGCTCCTTTTCTCAAGTGCTGCTCACTGAGGGATTGAGCCCCCGGGCAAAGCCGAAGTCAGTAAGGCTGGGGACCTTATACCAATGTAAATAGCGTGGTTTGTATTTCGGTTACGGAACAAATGACAAATTCGAAGATAATTTGTATTTTTCCTAACCATACAAACCTTAGCTATTTACACATATTTGCCCGCCATCCCTGGCCCCCAAGTCAAGTCCTACCTCTAAGTGAAGTGAAGCAAATCACCGGTGTGTGGGGGGGGGAGGGGTAGCAAGCTACCCTTCCCCTACCCCCCGCTAACTAGCCCGGGGGGTAATTAACCCTCGTTAAAAACTATTGGCTCGTCATTTCAGCTACGCTAAAAGGTAAACCCAATGTAAATAGCTAAGGTTTGTATGGTTAGGAAAAATACAAATTATCTTCGAATTTGTCATTTTTTCCTACAATGATACAAACCCTCATTCTTTACTATAGGAGATATTCTAGCGCGAGCTGGAAAATATGGCAGAAAAACCTTGACAAGGTCGTTAACGACCGGGCAGGTAGTTATCCACCTGTTGGAAGGGGGGGACCGCTGGTCGGTATCTACTGTTTACCTTCAATCAAATTCTAGCCGTCGCAGTGGTAACACCGCTGCTCCTGCTTTTGTTTGACTGGCAGACAAGCCTTTCTTTTTTGTGCTTTTGATTAATTTTTTTTCTTTGTTGGATGTGATATCCTCTGTTATGAGGAAGTGTACCGGGGTGCCCCCGAAATCCTGTGCGACCTTTATGTTGCCGCTGGAGTTGGATAATCATTCCCTATGCCCTGGGTGCAGAGGTCATTGGTGTTCTGAAGGCTCCCCCTGCCAAGTATGTAGAGAGTGGTCGCCCTCTCAGGGGGAGAAGTTCGGGAAGACGAAGGAGAAGAAATCCAAGAAGGATTCGTTACCTCCAGGTTCGCTGTCGAAAGCTAAGGAGTCTCGGGCCTCTTCTTCAGCCTCTTGTTCTCTCCCTTTGGACTCTTCCTTGCCACCGTCCTCCGGGGGGAAGTCAAGGAAGAGTGGCACCATTGATTTAACCTCCATTCCTCATGGTCAGGCGGATCCCGTTGCCTCCCCTAGTGTGGCAAAGTTTTCCGCCACCAGGAATGTCTCCGTTACCGCTTCCACTCCAGATCATGTACGAGCGGTATGGCCTTCCCTTGGACTTCCTGGTTTTCCTTTGGAGGAAGTTTGGAACCAGTTCCTCGCGGGTAAGGTTGTGCCTGAGGTCCCTTCTGTTTTGGAACCCTCGTGAGTTCCGGACCTCGCCTACCTCCTGTCAACTCAGTCGGCGCCCGCTGAAGTTTCAGTGGATATAGTAACTTCAGCTTCTGCGGCGCCTACTTCCCACACCGTTTGCGCTTCTACAATATCACAGCGTCGCAAGCACAAACAACGCAGTACCTCCTCCTCCTCCTCCTCCTCCTCCTCCTCCTCCTCCTCCTCCTCCTCTTCGGAGGCTAGGAGCGAGAGAGAGAAGAGGAAAAGGAGAGCTTGCTCTCCTTCGCCTAGACGTTCTCGCCGGAGAGACAGGCGATATAAGAAGAGACATCATCGTTCTCGCTCTTCCTTGCCTTCTGTCTCTTCACGAGACGTTTTGCCTCGAGACTGTAAGTGCTTTCGGCGCAAACCTTAGAAGAGCGCTTCCTCTCGTCATCGTTCTGCCTCGCTGTCGTCTTCCTCTCTCGAAGGATTATGTAAGCGCTCGAAGCACATCAAGAAAAAGAGCGTTAAGTTAAGTTCTCGCTCTTCATCGCAAGAGTGCTCTTCAAAGCGTAATAAGAGAAGCGCTTCCCACAGTGGGCGCTCAGAATTGCCTGCCAATTCTTCTCATGATTTTTCATCTAATCACGCCAGGAGCGTGGCCAAGGGCAAAGCGTGTCCTGATCTCGAATCCTCTCCTTCACATATTAGTCTGAGGGCCTCCGATCGCTCTAGGAAAGTCAGAAAGAGCACTTCTCGCTTTTGCTCCTTATCATCAGAGAAAGATCGCTCTCGCCCTTCGACTTTTCGATCTCGCAAGTCTCCAGTTATACACTCGCGGAGTCAATCTCCTCGCCCTCGTGTTTCAGACAGGACAATCTCTCATCCGGTTCTCTTGTTACCTAATGAGTTAGGGATTACGAGCCTCTTGAAAACCTCAGATGATGACGCAGGGGTTCAACCCTTCTTCTCTTTGGTTTAGAGCAGAGGGGAAAGGCCAGATCGCCAATCAATTCGGCCTCTTCCACCTCGTCCTTCAGACCTTTCAAAGAGAGTAATCTCTACAAATTTTACTAGGTCAGTTCCGATAATTCGGTCACCTTCTCCTACATCGTCTACATCCACGCAAAGTCAGGTGCTTGCGGCGCCATTATCCAGCGCTCAGTCTTCCCTTGCAACAACGGTAGTATGGTCTCCTACTTTGCCGTTACCTCTAGACACTCCGATTTCTATCGCTCTTCCCCTTTCAAATAAGAAAGATGCGAGGGGTACGGCAAAAGGTTTGTCTGCTGCTCGCATCTCCACTTCACCTGTAATAACACACAAGGAATTAGCGCAGCCTGAGGATTCCTCGGAAGAGCCGCCGTCGATGGACTCGGAGTCCTAAGAACTATGAGTAATATCTCAGGCCTCGGCAATTTCATTCTGTCTCCTTGACCTCTTGACGCTCTAGCCTTAGATAGGCTGTGTTGTCCTCCACCGAACCCTAAGGCCAGAATTGAACTTCCCTGGTCTATTCACACTGCAAGCCATCTGAGGAAGGTCTCGCAGGCGGTCTTGAGAGAAACGGATTCCCTGAAGTCTAAAGGATCCCATAAACTTTTTCAATTTCTGTTTTTGAGGCAAAAGCGCTTATACAAGGTCAGAGACGCCAACCCTTCTCTTCTGACCTTAGATCCCCTCACGGCGAGGCTCACATCTGGCTGCTCCTCGGAGAGACTCTACTCTTCCAGTCTCTTTCTCAGTCACAGAAGCCTCGGCAATGGAAGCAGCTTTAATGTCCCTTCTGGAGGCTTTATCCTGGTTTGACACGTGGTCTGGTACAGTCGGCTACCTCGCGAGTCACGAGGACCTGTCAAACCAAGACTCCATGCAGTCCCTACAGGGAGTCCTGGCTGCTGGGGCCAAGACAATAGATTTCCTAACCGCTACAACAGCGACTATGTGGGGCAATTGGATTCTCAAAAGGAGGGAATCAGTAGTTTCCAGACTTCTTAGGAGGATCGGTAAGCCCGAGAGATCAGATTTGAGAAACTCAGACGTTCTACAACCTTTTCTCTTTTCTAAGCAAGCAGTGTCCTCTACTTTAGATACTTGGAGGAAAGAGACGCAGGACACCGCGATGCAAAAGTCTTTCCTTTCGCACAATACAGCAGCAGCCAACTCCACAACCTAAGGCCACAATCGCGGCTCCACTTCCAGCTAAGAGCTTCAGCCACCCCTCCTTTGTAGCTAAACCTATGGGCAGAGGAAAGTTGGCTCCTCCCAAGGCTAAAGGCAGAGGGAGGAACCCTAGACAGAAATAGGGTCTCGGTTCCCCCCTTCCAGTGCGTAGGGTGGTGCCTGCAGGGGTGTTGGAGGAGGTGGAAAGCTATGGGGGCCATGCAATGGACCATCAAGGTGCTTCATTGGGGGTACTGCGTCCCCTTCATAGGCTCTCCTCCTCCTCTAATTCCTCCTCTGATCTTGTCCTCCCAGGTCCCTCGGGATCAATGGAAACAGCAGGCCCTAGTTATTATTATTATTATTATTATTATTAAATGCTAAGCTACAACCCTAGTTGGAAAAGCAGGATGCTATAAGCCCAGGGGCCCCAACAGGGAAAATAGCCCAGTGAGGAAAGGAAATAAGGAAATAAGGAAAATAGAACATTTTAGGAATAGTAACTATATTAAAATAAATACTTCCCATTTAAACCATAAAAACTTCAACAGAACAAGAGGAAGAGAAACTAGGTAGAAAAGTGTGCCCAAGTGTACCCTCAAGCAAGAGAACTCTAACCCAAGGCAGTGTAAGACCATGGTACAGAGGCTATGGCACTACCAAGAATAGAGAACAATGGTTTGATTTTGGAGTGTCCTTCTCCTAGAAGAGCTGCTTACCATAGCTAAAGAGTCTCTTCTACCCTTACCAAGAGGAAAGTAGCCACTGAACAATTACAGTGCAGTAGTTAACCCCTTGGGTGAAGAAGAATTGTCTAGTAATCACAGTGTTGTCAGGTGTATAAGGACAGAGGAGAATCTGTAAAGGATAGGCCAGACTATTCGGTGTCTGTGTAGGCAAAGGGAAAGAACCGTAACCAGAGAGAAGGGTCCTATGTAGTACTGTCTGGCCAATCAAAGGACCCCATAACTCTCTAGCGGTAGTATCTCAACGGGCGGCTGGTGCCCAGGAGGGCGCTATCCATCAGGTCCCCAGCACCTCCCCGGGTTTTTTTCTGTCGCCTCTTTCTGGTAGAGAAAGCCTCGGGGGGGTTGGAGACCAGGAATCGATCTCTCAACCTTAAATCAGTTTGTGAAGCAGACTCCATCCAAATGGAGGCAGCAGCCTCCCTGATCCAAGCGGTGCGTCCAGGAGACTTTATGGCATCTGTGGACTTGAAAGACGCATATTTTCATGTACCACTCCATCGCTCAGGTCGGAAATTCCTGCGCTTTGTGGTTCAGGGTCGAAGCTTCGAATTCAAAGTACTATGCTTCGGTCTCTCAATTGATCCACAGGTGTTTACAAGGGTTTTCAAACTCGTATCCTTATGGGCACACAAGCACGGGATACACCTGCTAAAGTACCTGGACGATTGGCTACTCCTGCCCACGTCCAGGGAACAAGCTCTGGATCACCTGATGAGGCTTCTCGACCTTTGCAAGGGTCTCGGGATTATTGTAAACGTAGAGAAGTCTTGCTTGATTCCGACTGAAGTCATGAACTATCTGGGGATGTCCATCAACACCCAAATAAGGAGAGTGTTCCCTTTGGAAGACAGACCTCTGAGATGAACAATCCATCGCCCACTGCCTCCTCCAGCCATTTTGTGGCAGAGTCTTCTGGGCCATCTTTCCTCCCTGGAAAAACTAGTTTCAGGTGGAAGATCAAGAATGCGAAGTCTCCAGTGGCATCTGAAGACCCATTGGTCTCAAAAGAACGATTCCCCATTCTTGTCAGTGGAGGTTCCAGCTCTTTTGATACAAGATCTTCAATGGTGGTCAGCCAGAGAGGATGCCCAGACAGGCATTCCTCTCCAAAGCCCCAATCCGAAGTTTAAATGTTTCGGACGCGTCGCTACGAGGCTGGGGTTCCCACCTTGGCCCGAAGTTAGCATCAGGAGACTGGTCTCCGATAGAGCAAACTCTCCATATAAATCACCTGGAATTGTTAGCAGCCTGGAAGGGCCCAAAGTACTTTGTAGAAGATTTACAAGGACGAGGGGTGGTGTTGATGAGTGACAACTCCACGACCGTCTCGTCTATCAACAAGCAAGGGGGTACTCTGGCAAGAAACTTCTGTCTTCTAGCAGTACAGATTTGCCAGTGGGCAGAAGGTCACGACATTTCTCTCACAGCCAGGTTTATTCCGGTTTGGAGAAACATCGTGGCGGATTAGCTAAGCAGGCATCACCAAATGTCGAGTGGTGAATGATCTTTGGATGTTCGAGTAGCAAAGGCAGTAACAGTTTTGTGGGGTTTCCCAACAATAGATCTGTTCGCTACTTCTTTGAATGTGAAGCTTCCCCGGTACGGTTCTCCAGTTCCAGATCATCCGGCAGTGCTCCAGGACGCCCTTCAACATTCTTGGGACAACCTGGACGCATACTCCTTTCCACCCTTGTGTCTGCTGAGAAGGGTGATCAACAAACTCAGGATCTCCCGGAACTGCAATCTAACCGTAATAGCTCCGGCATGGCCAAGCAGAGAATGGTACGCGGACCTTCTTTCCCTTCTGGTTCAGGTTCCAAGGTTTCTTCCTCTGGAACCCGTTCTGCTGACGCAGCCACACAGTGGTGTCCCCCACGGGAGAATTCCCTTGCTGAAGCTTCACGCCTGGAGGCTGTCCAGTCACTCTTCAGAGGCAGAGACTTTTCATAGAGAGTGGCTGAGCACATGTCCAGGCACCTGCGTCAATCTTCCACAAACCTCTACCAACCAAGATGGAGAGTGTTTGCAGCTTGGTGTAGAGGGCGAGGCGTGTCTACACTCGATCCCTCTATTCCTTTAGTGGCGGATTTCATTTTGTACCTCGGTGAGGAAAAGCTCCTCTCATTCTCGGTGATTAAGGGCTATCGCTCAGCTTTGAGCCTCATCTGTAGACTGAGAGGGGTTGACTTTTCTGCCTTGGAAGATATCGCCTTGTTGATTCGAGGTTTTGAGCGATCTTGCCCCCCAGTTGAGATTAGACCACCACCTTGGGACGTGTCTTTGGTCGTGCGTTCTTTAAAGGGTCCGCCCTATGAGCCCTTAAATAGGGCTTCAGACTACTTTCTGGCCCTTAAGACCGTCTTCCTGGTAGCTCTGGCCTCGGCTAAAAGGGTCAGTGAGCTACTTGGTCTGTCTTACGACTTCACCCATTCTAGGGGATGGGGGGAAGTCTCTATCAACTACGTACCAGGCTTTGTGGCTAAGACTCGGAATCCTTCATCTGTCGATGAGAGGTTTCGAGAATTTCAGTTTTCCAGCCTCAATAAGGTAATACAGGATACAGACCAATTGTTACTGTGCCCAGTCAGGGCGCTAAGGAAATACCTGAAGCGCACCAGACCTTTCAGATCACGTCTCTGTCATCTCTTCCTTAGTACCAACAAGGTAAAGAAGAGAATCTCTCACAACACCATCTCTTTCTGGCTCAAGGCTATTCACAGAGACCCAGAGGCAGCACAACCCAAAGCCCATCAAGTTAGGGGAGTGGCTATTTAAGAGAAATTTCTCAGTCTCCCAAGTCTTAGGGGCTGGGGTCTGGAAACGCCAATCTACATTCACCGCTCACTATTTGAGCGATGTGACACATAGGTCTCTAGACATCTTTTCTATAGGGCCTATTGTGCCAGGTCAACAGGTGTTGTAGTTACCTCACACCCTTTCAGGGGACAGTAGCCATTGGTTGGGGATCCTGTGTTACACTAGGTTTTAAGAAGGACATCCATCCATCTATCTTCTTCGTTTCCTTCTCCCTCCTATCTGGGGATCCTAGTCTGTAGCCAGTTTCCGCTGGATTCGCCAATGGAAATAAGTTATGAAACTCAACTGATTTACAGGGTATAAGTTATACTCGTCACGAAGTTTCCCTTTTCAAGGTCGGGGGAGTCCCAAGTATGAAGGTGTTTGAGTCGAATGTTCCTGACCCACTTCATCTTGAAACATTTGTTTCCTCAAAGCTACAAACTTTCAGTTGTACTAAGATTATGGGGATCTACAAAGAAAGAAGATTTACGAGAGTCTAGTCTGAGGATTATCTTCCTTATGAATAGGGAACTCCTTGGCCTCCCTAGCCTTGGGACTAAGTCTCCTATAGTAAAGAATGAGGGTTTGTATCAGTGTAGGAACAAATGACAAACTTGTAACAGAGTTTGTATTTTTCCTAACATACAAACCCGAATTCTTTACACAAATCTTCCCTCCATCACCGCCCCCTAGATATTCCGTTCTAGAATCCGATTGAAGGTAAATAGTAGCTACCGACTGGCGGTCCCCCACCTTTAACAGGTGGATAACTACCCACCCGGTCGTTAACGACCTTGTTAGGGTTTTTCTGCCGTATTTTCCAGCTCGCGCTAGAATATCTCCTATAGTAAAGAATTCAGGTTTGTATGTTAAGAAAAATACAAACTCTGTTACAAGTTTGTCATGTCTCAATCATAATGTAAGGAGTTATTTGTGATTTACTTTTAGTGTTGGTTACCTGAGAAGGGGGTTCTTGGGGGCTTGCCCCCTTGCTAGGTCTGTGACTTGGAAAGGTTTGTGACTTGGGAAACGGGGTCCGGGAGCTTGGCCCCCCGG
Source organism: Palaemon carinicauda (assembly GCF_036898095.1). Lineage (NCBI taxonomy): Eukaryota > Metazoa > Arthropoda > Malacostraca > Decapoda > Palaemonidae > Palaemon > Palaemon carinicauda. The sequence continues at coordinate 137,063,822 of NC_090727.1, read as the reverse complement.
CTAGCTCAGTGATATGGGGACGTTTGTGACCTGGGAACTACTATTTTAGGTTAGTTGGGTTTGTTAGATTCTGTGGCAATTTACAAATCTCGAAAGTGGCAAAAATCATGTTTTTCCTGTTTTCGGCCACTCAGAGTCCCAAGTTCCCACCTGTGTCCATCGGGAAGGGGCGGGCCATAGCGGGAGAACGGCATATTTGCAGTGAAAATAAGGGTTAAATTCGTTGGAAGCATATTACTTACTGCAGGAAAAGTTGTTTTTTTCTGTTGGAAATGTAGTTCCATGTTCTTCTTCCTCTTCCCTACCTTCCTCTGATGCTCCTGTTCATTCGGTCTCCTCCGGGAGAGTGTCGAGCAGTAGTGCAGGCCGCTTAACTCCTGGACAACCTCGGTCCTCGAGAGACGGTGTCACTTCCCCTAGCGAAGTGGCCCACCTCTCCCCCCATGGGTTCCTTGTCGACGTTGTGGAATCAGAAGACTCGTCCCTTCCTGACCATCCTTCAGGGGGAGGAACAAATTCCTAGGCATGTCTCTCCTGCGAGTGTCTCTCACTCTCAAGGGAGTTCACTCATTGAGACTCTCTTCAGAGGACTGCAGCTGCTGCTGCTGACGGGCAGCTTACTGATGCACCGGCCCCCATGGGGCGTCTTTGTGGTCATAGACCCCGCCGTACTCGTTCACCTCATCGCCTTAGAGGTGTGCCTTCACCTTCAGTAAAGAGACGCCTCTTTGGCTCATCGGCCTCGTTCCCGCGGCCCTCCTCTTCAGAAGAGCTGTTTTGTCCGACTTCTGGTTCCCGACCTTCGCCTGCCTTTGGTCCTTCTGCCGACTCTGCTGCTTGTCACCGAACTACGGTTCGTGACTCCCCGCTGAAGAATTGCTCTCCCTTTTAAAGGGCACATCCCGTTCTCAGACTGTGGATCTGTTCGCAGTGCTCCTGAACTTCAGGCTCCCGTTGTACTGTTCCCCAGTCCCAGACCGCAAGGCTCTCTGTCAAGATGCATTCCAACAACGGTTGGTCAACATCTACATTTATGCCTTTTCCTCACTCTGTCTGATGAGAAGGGTACTCAACAACAAGGCCAGAACATCAGTCAACCTATCTATGACTCTTATAGCTCTGCTATGGCATCATGCGTAATTATTCTCGGACCTTCTGAGCCTCCCAGAGAACTCCCTCCTCGACACAATCTACTCAGACAACCACATGCCAACATCCACCACAAATCCGTAGCTTCCCCACAACTTCACACCTGGAGACTATCCAGCATCTCCTCACTTAGAGGATTTTTGCAACAAGTTACAAAGAGGGTGTGCATATTTGTGGAAGTCCTCAGCAGCAGTCTACCAGGCAAAGTGTAAGGTCTTCTGTGGTTGATGTCGTGGAATGGGTATCTTTCCACTCAATGCCACTATTCCAGCAATAGCGGAGTTCCTTGTGAATTTGCGGGAAGAAATGCTCCTTTCAGTTTCAGCAATGCAAGGTTATTACTCAGCCTTGAGCCTCGCTTTCAAACTGAAAGGAATGGACATCTCCTCATCGCTAAAACTTTCCTTACTTATACAGAGTTATGAACTAACCTGTCCTCAGTTTGAAGTGAGACCTCCCCCATGGAGCTTGGTCAGAGTTCTTCGGTCCCTAAAGAGGCCTCCCTACGAACCATTATCCCAGGCAACAGATAGCCACCTGATTTGGAAGACAGTGTTCCTACTCGCCTTGGCCTCATGGTCTCTCATACGACATCGCCCACTCAAGGCAGTGGGGAGAGGTAACGTCCAGCTGCATCCCTGAGTTTGTTGCCAAGACTCAGAATCCAGGGGTATTGGATCCTAGATTTGACTCCTTCCGAATAGGGAATCTCCGCTCCGTAACTGATAATCCAGATCATCTGTTATTGTGGCCAGTTAGGAGTTGATGCTTGAACAGCAGCAGCCTGCCCGTTGGTGGCTTCACTTCTCTTCAGCACCAGGAAAAACAAGAGGAGGATCACCAAGAACACCATCTCTGCATGGATTCGCAGAGTCATTGATCACGCTTTGAATCCAGATCCTCCTCCATCACGTCGACCTAGAGCTCACAATGTCAGGGGCATAGCCACGTCCCTGGCTTTCAAAAGAAATTACTCTGTGTGACGCAGGTTCTACAAGCATGGGTGTGGAAGCAGCAGATGACTTTCACAGTCCATTACCTGCAAGATTTGATCATCAGGAGATTCGATACGTTCTCTATCGGTCCTGTGGTTTTAAAGGTTTAAAGGTTGCTCATGAATGGTAGAGGCAAGGGACAGTGACATTGCCCTAGCAATCAGGACAATGCCCTAGAGACTGACCATATATTATATGATCAGCGCCCAAGCTTCCTCTCCACCCAAGCTAGGACCAGGGAGGGCCAGGCAGTGGCTGCTGATGACTCAGCAGATAGACTTATAGGCTCCCCCAAACCCCCCAACCTTAAGTCACAAGGATGGTAAGGTTGCAGACACTAATGGCACTAACGAGTCTGAGCGGGACTCGAACCCCCGACTGGGAAACACCAGGCAGAGACGTTACCAATCAGGCCACAGCAAAAAAACAGCTGGTTTAGTACAAGCTCCTCATTAGACAAGTAGCAGAAGTTTGAGGGCACTGTTACCCGGTTTTAGTCTGTGTGAATGAAAAGGAATGATTAGCTCTCTTCTTTTCTTTGTCCTCCCCTCTCTTGGGGAAAGCAGCATCCTGGGTTCTCTGCACAACCTGGCCTCTACTACTGTACTGCAGGTAAACCATGGCTCCCTTGTGTACCTAGTACTTTTTTTGTTTCTTTTACACTATCATGAAAGCTCTCATCCTATTTCCTAAGTCCTACACCAGCTGGTATCTAATTACCTCTTCCCACAGGTTGGTTTCTTTTCCTACATTTATAGGTGTTACTCTAAGGTGAAGAGGCTTTTAAGATGTTATTCTAAACCTAATGCCTTAATATTACTAGCCTTAACACTAATTTTTTTTTTTAGAAATGTAGCATACACGCTGATGACAAACAAAACTTGCTTCCATCTGTAACCGGTGACCATCTCCACTCAATGGGTGGTATGTTCTTAATCATCACCCTGAGGAACGTCTGATGGTCAAACTTCTTGGCCATCGGTGCTAAGATACATCTCCACCGCCCCACATACCCATATAGTTAGCATAAATTGCGAGTCCACCCTCCAGGATCTTGGCTGACAACAAGTCCAGACCATCTAGTCACATCCTTAACTTCTGGCACAAGTTTATGGTTCCCCTGGACAGCACCCTACGCCAGTTCCCAGTTATTGCCTTGATTTGGGACACTGCCGCCGTAACGTCTTGTATGGCGTTCTTTATACAGTTGGTACCTGTATTGTATTTTTGGATTTTCAATTCTTCGAAGTAGTCGAGTGGTCCCACATTTGCATCAGCATTGATCTGGCAATCGACTACTATTGCCGTTGAGTCTTTCCAGACGACAAGGTCTGGTTTACAGAGCCCGGCTGTCGTAGTGATGTGGGGTTCATCAATTGTAGAAAAACCTGCTTTTTTCGCCTTTTTCTCTATATAGCATTTGATGTTGTCATGCCATTTGATTCTCCAAGGCTGGACTGCTGGGCACACTTGAAGAATATGGTGCAGGGTACCGGGGACATTGCAGCCAAGTTCGTATCTGCTGCTTCTTTCTCTGCCTCTTGAGCTTTGGGCTGGTGTTATTAATATCCCAAGTTTCAGCTTCAAGGCATTACAGAAAGTGCCCCCCTTCATCAACCGTGTCCCAGAGTCCAACCATTTTGGCCGAAGACCTAAGGGCGCCTCCTTCAGTCACAACCATCCACTGTCTGGTATAGCCGTAATCCCCAGTCGGTGCGGTGGGAGGCAGATGTTCTTGCCGTTTCTCAGCAGCTAATCCCGCCACCAACGAGTCTGAGATCTGTCCAACCTACCATAGCATTCGTACAAGGCATTTGGAATGCCTTCAGCAAAATTAAATATACCTAGCCCTCCTGCTGCTGTCCCTGCTTAAAATGCATCTAGAGGAGTGTCTCCTGGTAGATGAAGACATCTCCTCAAGAACTTCCTCACCTGGTTGTCTATGCCTCTCAGGTGGTATTTCAAGTCGCCATGCACGGCCACGTGCTTGAGCTGGGATACCAGCACGTTCTTTAAGGCCCAGAATTTTTGCTGGGGTTTCATAGGGGCTGACTGCAGATTCCCAAGCTCATTCTTAGCCTTGCCAACCAATTTCGCCCCGTTTATGTTAGCCACAAGTCCGACTTAGACCCCAAGATACTTGTAAAACCCGTCAGGTCTTGTGGCTGGGATGATGATGTCTCCATACATAAATGGGCGGGTATCCACGTACTAGGTCTTCCTGTGCCTATCACCGACGATACTGGCTGTGGCACATTTCCTCAGGCCGGATTCCAGACCCAGCTTTCCAGCTTCGTCCAATAGTCTTCACTGCAAATGTAAGTCCAGCTCTTGTGGATGCCACAACACCAATATCATGGGCGAAGGGCAGGTACTTAATATTCACCCCTCGTAATGTTGCCCCTACACCCTCGGGGAGTCTTTGGAGTGCATGATCTAGGGTAGATTAAAAAGCAAGGGAGATAATGGGTCTCCCTGCATAACACACCTAGTTTATTCACATCGACACCAGCTACCTCCGTGCTGATACTTGTGTAGAAATTGGCGAGGTAGCTGGTTGATTCATTGTCAAGGCCGGACGCTCTTAAGGTGTTCAGGAGCACTGGTTGGCCAATGGAGTCAAAAGCCTTTAAAATCGATGAATGCAATGTAGAGGCTCTTTGGCTCATTCTTGGCCTCCTTGAGAAGTTCCTTTAGTAATAGAAGATTGCTGCTGACACCCTCCTCGGCTTTGAAGCCCTTCTTTCTGGTCGAGGAGGGAATGTGCTCTGCCAAACGCTTAGCCAGTATCTTGTGTAACCCTCTTGTCACTACCGATGTAATTGTAAGGGGTCTAAAGACTCCGGCCTCTTGAGGGACGTCTGTCTTGGGCAGGAGGGTGGTGCTTCCTTTAGCCCATTCGTGAGTGGCTATTTTGGAACTTAAGATTTTGTTATAAAGTTCAGCAATGTTCTCATTTGTCGCCGCTTTAAAGTCGGCCGCTCTTACGCCATCTGGGCCTGGCAACGTTTTGGTACTTGCTCTCCCTTTACACCATAATATGTCTTCAAGAGACACGGGCTCCATAATGGTGTGCTGTTGAATAGATTGATCATATGTAATGTTGTTGGATGAGCTTGGTCTCCTAAAAAGAGACAGCCTGAAGTCAGCCGTGCCAGGTGCCAGGCACGGGTTTGCCAGCGAGTCCTTGCTGAGAATGGCATTCTGGGCAACTCGGCCTTGGATTTTTGTCCAGCCACGGTGAGTTGCCGCATATTCTCACCTCCTCCTAATTCGTCTGGGCAGTGCCCATTCCAGGTGTTGCTGATCACTCATCCTAAAAGGTGTTGTAGGTCTCCTTCCAAATACAGTATCTCTTCTTTACAAGCATCAATCTCTTCGGGTGTTAAAACTTCTCCAGGTGTCGCCTCTCCACTCGTGCTTGATGATATTGATCTCCCGCTCTCATCCGGACTAGATGGGGGAGACCCTCCATGGTCGGTAATTAAGAAATCCATAATACCCGCCCCAGAGTCGTAATACTCGTTCATTCCGTCCTCGGCATCTAATATATTTCCAACTGCTCCAAGGGGGGCGCCAGGTTCCGCTGGGTCAATAATTGTCCTTTGCTGGCGTAGTTTGTCCTTGTCGGGTATTCATCTTTGGGGCATTGTCCTCCTTCTCATGGGTATGTCCGTTTCTTCTTCCGTAGACTCCTGCGGGTCCTCGGCGCTGGCAGATGATGGTCCCCTTCGTCGTGATCGTGTGTTGGCTGCGACTGTCATAGTAGTTGTAGTTGTTGTGTCCTCCATTTGATCCCGCGTTGCTCTTATGCGTTGATTCATAGGTGGAGGTAGAGCACTGTTCGTCTTAGTCTTATATGCACTCAACGCGGCCTTCTCTTTGTACCTCGCAGTCTTCCTTCTGGACCGTATACTCTCCAAGGTCCTCCAAGGTAAGATTGCGGCCTTTATGCCTTTGTTGATGTGGGGGTCGTTCTTGTAGGCAAGCTCGAAAATGATCATGGCTGCTTCTTCGTTGGAGGTCCACCCTGGATTCCCCAGCACATGGGCTGCTAGAGTGACTCCAACGGGCTTTGATTCATCTAATCTAGAATCTCCTTTGCACTCCTTCTCCTTGTTCAGGGCCTCCTTAAGGACTTCCTGGTATGCCCTCGACTTCCTTTTTCCAATTATACTGTCAGTCATTCGTTCTTTAAAGATGCACTCCTTTATTAATTGATTCATAAAAGGGTGGCCAACATTTTCCACTTCAAATGTGTCCATAATTGTTATCTCCCTGAGGGACCAGGGCTTATTCCTTTGTTCTTCGATCCTTCGGATGTTTACCTCTTGGAATTCGCTGGCATGAGCTTTCCGCTCATGGAGTCTCCTATCTGCGTATGACCTGAACTCTCTTCCGCAAAACGGGCACACTGAGTTTCTCTCAGCGCCAGTGGCCATGCCTTGGGCTTTGCTGTTCGGCCCACTAGCTAGGCTTGGGCTAGTCCCGGCGACAGAGGCACTCTGTTTTTGAGCGGCCCACAGTCTCTCCCAAGGGATCGGCTGGGCGAGTTGGGTCCACGGGTTGTCCCTTAAGACCCATACTTAGGGACACGTGGATAGGCCGCTAGCAATATCAATTGCTCTCACCTCTCTCCATCTAAAGTGACTTTTGAGATGGAGTTGGTGATTTAGCAAGGGGGACTTTAGGTTCGTAATAGATCCCCCTCCCCGACACTCATTTGCAACTCTCATTTACACTAACCAAAGGACTGGAGAAGCAGAACCACACCAGCTAATAAGGAGTGAGGAACTGGAAGTACTGTACTCGAAAATAGGCGGTTTTAAGCCTGACTCAAGGTGGCAACCCTGCCTAAACGCTTGAGCGGGTAGACTATGGGGTACCCAGCCACCTCTATATATACTCTCACAGCAGTGAGACCCCACTTTCTGTTTTGGCTTAGTAGAGATCAGACGTGTCTCTTTCTCCCTGACTGTCATCGGTCTTTTGATTTTGCTTTCTCTCTTTTAAGTGTGCGTGGTCTCTACGATCGCCTTCATGCGAACGTGTCAAGGGTGCGAGGGTGTCGCGTATGGTACTTTCATGTCTTCGTTGGAGACCAACCTGCACTCCATGTGTCCTTCGTGCAGAGGGCATCGTTGCAAGCAGGGTTCACCTGCACAGAGAGTAGGGATGGCCTGCCTCCCAATGGAAGAAATTTGGTCAGCGCAGAACAAAGAAGGCGAAGCGCAATCTTTCTCCCTCAGTATAAAAAAAGCATGTTCTTCACGCACCCCCAAATCTCTTTCTAAAGTTCCTTCTCGCTCGCGCTCCTCCGAGGGATGATCGAGTAGGAGCGTAGACTGACTAACTCATTGGCAACCCCAGAGTACTTGGGGGGCTGTTGCTTCCCTTAGGCTTCGGCCACACCGAGCACGACTAGCGGAGCGGTTAGCGGGAAGAGGTTCCCGCAGCAAATTGAAACCTGAGGTATCTTATGTAGGTGGCCGGATAGGAGGCGCGAGAAGCCTCCAACCGCTGCAGTTGCCGCCAAGCTATGTTTCATGTTTTAAAAAACCGCGGCGGTTCCAAGTGTCTTCACCCAAGATTACACCATTTTTCATCCGTTCCTGGAAAGGTACGGGTTCAGTTGTTCGTTTCCATCCATAACTAATCAACAATTTATTGTAAGGTGTTTCGGAGAGCAAAAATAAATCAAGTAAATGGAAGTTATGGCAATCAACTGCAAATGGTTGGTAATAAGATAGTGGGTAGGCCTATGCCTTTTTGTGCTTTGCAACCTACTTAATCAACATTTAGCTATATATATATATATATATATATATATATATATATATATATATATATATATATATATATATATATATATATATACAGTGGAACCTCTACATACGAATTTAATCCGTTCCAGAACCAACTTCGGATGTAGAAATTGATCGGATGTCGAAACGAATTTTCCCATAAGAATACATTGAAATAGGATTAATCCGTGGTTGAGCCCAAAAACCTATGATAACTTCTTAATAAACTACTACACATAGCTTTCCCATGAGAATAATGAACACTAAATTAGATAATAGACATGTAAATAAGAAGAATAGACATGTAAATAAGAAGAATTAGCAAAAAATGATAAATAAGAAACGGGTTTTTAGCGTCACTTTACCTTAGAAACTCCAGCGCAGGTGTTGTTCGTCTTCGCTACGCAGAGAGGAGAGAGGAGACGGACGGACGGCGAGGAGGTAGAGAGGTTAACTACGATAAACGTAACACTACCGTAACTTATTCTAACTTACACTAAGTGAACTTCAACATAACTTAGCTTATTTTTTTTTTATTTTTATATTTTATATTTTTTTTTTACATTTTCTTTTTTTCTTTTTGATGATTACGTAATTTTAATCACTATCACTTACATTTAAAATTGACTGAATTTCTTTTGCTTCACTCTTTTCCGTTTTCTGTGTTTCACTTTCTTCCTCTTCACTCTTTGCCGTTTTCTTCGGTTCACTTACATCCTCTTCATCGCGAGTTCGCTTCGCAGTTTTTTTAAAGAAAGCATCGATAGATAATTGCTTCGTACGGCTTTTCAGAATGTTTCGAAAGTGCGTTAGGCAAACATCATCGAATTGAGAAACTACACGACAAACCTGCAATTTCTTTGGATGGTATTTGTCGATGAAGTCGACCACGTCTTGATATTTTCCTAACACCTCTTTTATTTGCGCTGAACCTAACACATGTTCTACCTCCTCGCTCTCTTCCTCGTCATCACTCATGTGCTCCGACATAGCATGGAGTTCCTTGAGCTCATCCGTCGTCAGTTCATCGTGATGTTCGGCGACGAGTTCCGTAACGTCATCTGCGTTGACCTCCAGACCCATGGACTTGCCAAGGGAGACTATTTCCTCTACGGCTTCCGCTGCACCGACCACGGGATCAGGTTCGGGGTCAAAACCCTCGAAATCTCGGGGAGAAACTGCATCAGGCCACAGCTTCTTCCATGCAGAATTGAGGGTCCGTCGAGTTAATCCCACCCAAGCCTGATCAATGATCTTTAAGCAGTGCACGATATTGAAGTGGCCCCTCCAAAATTCACGCAAAGTTAAGTTGGTGCTTTGCGTGACATTAAAGCACTGCTTGAATAAGTGCTTGGTGTACAGCTTCTTAAAATTAGAGATGACTTGCTGGTCCATGGGCTGGAGGATAGAGGTGGTATTTGGTGGAAGATACAGCACCTTTATGAACTTGAATTCATCGAAGATATCATCTTCAAGTCCGGGGGGGGGGGGGGGGTGAGCGGGTGCATTGTCAAGGCATAGCAGGCACTTTAAAGGCAATTTCTGCTCATGAAGATACTTCTTCACAGAAGGACCGAAAACTTGGTTTACCCATTGCACAAAGAATTGCCTAGTGACCCAGGCCTTCGAGTTGGATCGCCAGAAAACATGAAGCTGATCCTTATCGACGTTGTGTGCTTTAAAGGCCCTAGGGTTCTCCGAATGGTAAACAAGCAAGGGCTTGACTTTAAAGTCCCCGCTAGCGTTGGCACATAGAGCAAGAGTCAACCGATCCTTCATTGGCTTATGCCCAGGCAATTTCTTCTCTTCAGCAGTGATGTAGGTTCGACTCGGCATCTTCTTCCAAAACAGCCCGGTTTCATCACAATTGAACACCTGCTGCTCTACGTAGCCTTCTTCCTTTACGATATTTTCGAATTTCTTAACAAAGTCAGTTGCAGCCTTTGTGTCCGCACTAGCAGCCTCTCCGTGGCGAACAACTGAATGAATCCCGGACCGTTTCTTAAATTTCTCGAACCAGCCACGAGATGCCTTGAAATCATCTGAGGAAGGCTCGGTTGAACTCTCCCCAGCATCACCCACAGAGCTCTCCTCCTTCAAGTCCGTAAAGATGGCGTGCGCCTTCTCGCAGATAACGGTTTCGGTGATGGTGTCGCCAACGATCTCTCTATCCTTAATCCACACTAGTAGAAGTCGTTCCATCTCTTCTATGATAGGGGTACGGCGTTTGGAAATTATAGTGATCCCCTTAGAAGGTTTCACTGCTTTAATAGCTTCCTTCTGTTTAAGGATTGTCGAGATCGTCGACATATTACGGCCATACTGTTTAGCAAGTTCACTCACGCGGATGCCACGCTCATGTTTTTCAATAATTTCCTGCTTAATTTCTATAGAAAGCATTTCCTTCTTCCTTTTCTCACCACTACCACTACCACTGGCAAAACTAAGCCTTTTTGGACCCATGATTTACGTAAATTATCGTTAATGGATGCACGTAAAAAATCACGATTAATTCACAGTTAATATCACAACGCAAAGAGCACAACCGCAAGAAGCCGACGAGAACAGAGGACTGACCCAAGCCGCGCTAATTGAGCGTCCCTCCGAGGTCGATGTGCTGCCTTCTATCGGCGGAAATAAAAAACACTTCAGGCGCTATGAGCACCGACTACGCGTACGAGTATTGTTTACTTCGGGTGTCGAAAAAAACATTCGGGTGTAGAGTCGGAACGTGTTCGAATTGTACTTCGCGTGTCGAAAAATTCGGATACAACCGGTACGACGAAAATTGCTACTTCGTGTGTCGAAATAAAATTCGGGTGTAGAGTAAAAAATTTGCTCGAATTTTACTTCGGATGTTGGAAAATTCGGATGTAGATACGATCGGATGTAGAGGTTCCACTGTATATATATATATAGATATAGATATAGATATAGATATAGATATATATATATATATATATATATATATATATATATATATATATATATATATATATATATATATATATATATATTGTGTGTGTGTATATATACATATATATATATATATATATATATATATATATATATATATATATATATATATATATATATATATAAATATTGTGTGTGTGTATATATACATATATAAATATAATATACATATATATATAAATATATATATATATATATATATATATATATATATATATATATATATATATATATACACACATATATATATACACACTCTATATATATATATATATATATATATATATATATATATATATATATATATACACACAATATATATATACACACAATATATATATATATATGATAAATTTTGCACATTTTTACATGTTTTTCATATTCAAATAAGCCATATATATTTTTGATACATTAATGTCTGGATTCTCTTAATGACCTCGGGATCAGAGCCCCAGGCGAAATCACACAAAGACAAGAGCTTGGCTCCGGCCGGGAATCGAACCCTGGTCGGCAAGCTTGTACAGACAGTGACTAACCCACTTGGCCACGAAGCCAAGTGGGTTAGTCACTGTCTGTACAAGCTTGCCGACCAGGGTTCGATTCCCGGCTGGAGCCAACACAAAGACAAGAGCTTGGCTCCGGCCGGGAATCGAACCCTGGTCGGCAAGCTTGTACAGACAGTGACTAACCCACTTGGCCACGAAGCCAAGTGGGTTAGTCACTGTCTGTACAAGCTTGCCGACCAGGGTTCGATTCCCGGCCGGAGCCAAGCTCTTGTCTTTGTGTGATTTCGCCTGGGGCTCTGATCCCGAGGTCGTTAAGAGAATCCAGACATTAATGTATCAAAAATATATATGGCTTATTTGAATATATATATATATATATATATATATATATATATATATATATATATATATATATATATATATATATATATATATACACAAAAAAATCTAAATGATGAAGTAAAAAGAATCTTATGCCTTAAACAATATGTCTTATGCAAATGCTAGTTAATGCTGGAATTAAAGGGACAATGATTTTTCGTGAACTACAGTATATCATATATGAAGCAATTATAATACCTGGTAAGAGAGAGATTGAGGTTGTCTATAGTTCAACGTTTGTTTTTTGAGCCTGAATCCAGGAAGGTTCTTGCCAACAAAGAATCAGAAGACATGTGAAATACGCGGCTATTCATTAAATCAGTCGTCGTACAAACGAGACTGGCAACATTAATTTTAAAATTAACTTATTTTCCCTTCTCTCTTTATTAAAATCGTGAATCCAGACTCTTGCATAATCTCTTGTTCAGTTTAAAATAAAGTTGTTCCGTAACTGGAATACAAACCACGCTATTTAAAGTGGGTAATTACTTTCGGCGTAGCTGAAAGGACGAGCCATAAAAATTTAACGAGGGATTATTACCCCATTGCTAGTTAGCGGGGGGGGGGGGGGAGGGGGTAGGGAGGGTAGTTAGCTACCCCCCCCCCTCACACACCTGTGTTGTAAGCTCCACTTTGCTTACGGCTCGGGTGCTAGACGGACTTGTCCGCTGTCACCCTCGCCTACACGACAGCCAATAATCATTGCTTTTTCTTTCTTTTTCTAAAGTGTTGTGAAGTTGGCCTCTACAATGTGGAAGTGCCCTGGGTTACCTTACCGCCCTTGTGGGACCTTCATGTCTTCCATCGAGACGGATCCTCACACCTTATGCCCTTATTGTAGGGGTCAGCGGTGTGAAAGTGATAACGTATATATGGAATGTAGGGAGTGGCCTCCCTCCAATTGGGAGAGGTTTTCTTGGCGCCGGAAGAAGAAGTCCAACGGGATATTTCTCCTTCAAAGGTTTTTTTGAAGAAGGAAAATCCTAAGGACTCTTCTTCCGTAGCCCAAACCTCCTCCGAAGCTCCCACTCGGTCGGCCTCTCGCGAGAGGCCGTCGAGTGGTAGTGTAGGCCATACTGTTGTTGACCGATCTCGGGGTTTGGGAGAGGGTGTTGCCTCCCATAGCGAGGCAGCTGCTCTTCCTCCCCCGGGGGAGGATTTAATTATTTCTCCTGATGTAAATAATGATGATGATCTTTTGCAGCTTTGGGCTTCCTTGGGGCTTCAGGGTTCGCCCTCCAAGGAAGCCCTGTTTGACATGATCAGGTTGGGAGCAGCTGTCAAACAGTCACCGGCGGTAGCAGAGGTTGACCCTCTGTCTATTGTCGAGGCTGTTGTGGCAGACTCTTCCAATGAGAGTGTTCAAACCCCTGCTCCTGTTGTAGCTGAAGGCTTAGCTCCCCCCTCCAAACATCCTTCGAGGGAGGAACTAAGTGCAACGGTCTCTCCTGCGGGTGATTCTCTCCGGCGGGGGAGTTCACTGACAGAGACTCCTCTTCGGAGGACTGCCGATGGTTTGCCTGCTGCTCCAAGAGGACGTATCCGACGTAAGGCTAGCCTTCCTCTTCGTCGCCGAGGTCTTCCTTCTCCTCACAAGGGTGTTAGGAGGCGCTTCTTCGGATCTTCATCCTCGCAGTCCCCCGCAGAGGAACCTCGTCCTTCAGCTACCGTTCCTGCTACTTCCTTGGACCTGGACCTCTCCGCAGATCGTTCGCGATCTCCTACGCCTGCCAGACCTGTTGACCTGCCTTCACCTTTCCTGGCTGCTGACGCGCTGTGGGCGCCCACCCATCCCGTTTTCAAACAAGCACCGGTCCCTTTGTGGCAAAAGGGCTTTCACACATTGTGTGTAAGTCCCTTAAGCGCCAGGTTTCCCCTGTGTGCCAACGTTTGCCTGCTTGTCAGCGCACACCGGTTGCTGTCTCATCTCGCCAGCGCTCTCCTGCATGCCCACGATCTCCTGTTCGCCCTACAGATCCAGAGACTACACGCCCACGATCTCCTGCTCGCCAACGGACCTCTGTGCGCCCTCGGCCTGATACACGCCATGGACGCCATTTTTCTCCTGCGCGCCAGCGCTCTCCTGCTCGCCAGTGCTCTCCTGCTCGCCAGTGCTCTCCTGCTCGCCAACGCTCGCCTGCTCGCCCTCGATCTTCGGATCAGGGCTCCAAGGAGAAGTCTTCTTACTCTCCTGCTCGCCAGCACTCTCCTCCACGATCGCCGACTCGCCATCAGACCTCGCCTGCTGGCCATCCCTTGCCTACTCGCCATCGCCCGCAGTCTCCATCGCGCGCCCACGCGCCCACTGCCAGAACTTCGGTTCCTGATGAGCGCCCGCGTGCTAGGGATATTCCCCCTGCACGCACGCGCCCTACAGCTTCGCCCTTACGGGTCCTTCATCATCCTGTGGCTGCACTCCATCCAAGGTCTCCGGAACGCGCACCAACGTGCCCACGCGCCCCGTCACCTACGCGCCAACACGCCCTGACACCTACGCGCCCACGCTCCCTGACACCTACGCGCCCACGCTCCCTGTCGCCTGCGCGCCCACGCGCTCTGTTGCCTGCACGCCCACGAGCTCCTTCTGCGCGCCATCGTTCGCCCAAGCGAACTCTCATATGCGCCAAGCCCCGCTCGCCTACGCGCCATCGCTCGCCTGCGCGCCATCGCTTGCCGCTCGCCCACACGCGCCATCGCTTGCCGCTCGCCCACACGCGCCTGCGCTCGCGCGCGAGCAATCGCCTCCCGAGCTAGGCAATGGCCTATTGCGCGAGCACGAAACCCAGCGCGACCCACAGCGCGTTGACACACAGGTTCCGGCATTACGACGCATCAGGTCATCTTGATTGTGTCCCCCCCCCCCGTAAGTGCAGGACAGTGCGCCCAACGGAGCGAGGAAAATCTCTGGACATTCCAGGATCTTTTCTTCTACAGCTTCTTCCTTTCAGGCAGACCCAGTTGTTGTTTCCACTCCTAGGGACCTTACGATCCCCTTCCCTCCAGAGGGTGTCTCTGACAGCGCTGCTGTCAGTCGGCTGCCCTGGTTTGGGCCCTTGATCAGAGCGGTTGCGCAGGCTTTCAAGCCCGCTTTCTCTGAACTAGGCCTCAAATCAGCGGCTATCTCGTCCCCCCTGAAGAGGAGTGGACGACATGGTTACTTCTCCAAGGGCGAAACTGGTTCCTCGGAAGCCGTCGAGGAAGGCTCCCTCCCTTCCCCAGACTTTCTCTCCATCCCCCGTGGACGAGTGTTTTCCGTCCTCAGGGGATTCTTGTGAGGGGAGGCGTTCTCCCATCGCACCAATGGGAGAAACCCCACCTCGCGCCGAGAAGTCTCCTCGGGTGGAGGCGGAAAAGAGCCCCCCCACCAGCTTTGTTGGAATCCTGCATCCCTCCCAGGAGGGAGTCGAAGGACTCCAAGACGGTTCCGAAATCTTCTTCAAGGATCAGATCAGAACCAGCTAAGCCCGCGGAGAACGTCCACGAGTCCCCCCAAGAAGAGCCTTTGGGGACTGGAGACCTTGCTGCTAGTCCATCAGGAGGAGAGCTGCCGGAGTCGGAGCATGCCTTTTGGGAAGTTTTGGCTCTGATGAGGAACCTTAACGGATTTTCGGATCCGGAGATTCCTTCTCGAGAGGGCAAGGACACGGTTCTGGACCGAGTCTTTGGTACTCAAAAGCCCCCTAAAACCAGCGCGGCTTTGCCCTGGTCCCAGGGGGTCAAGAGTGCCAGAGATAAGGTCGAGAGCCAGCTCTCCGAGCTAGCCTCCTCCAGCCGTTCCAGCGCCGGAAACAAGCTCCTCCCACCTCCTCATGTCCACCAAAGGAGGTACTTTGAAATCATCGAGGAGTCCTGTTTAGCTCTTCCCCTCCAACACTAGGTGGAAGAGCTCTCCAGGGGAGTCCCTCTCGAGAGACTCTCCAACCGGCCAGTGTCGTTCTCGGCCTCGGAGATTCTCTGCCAGGAGAAGGTAGCGAAGTGTGCCATGCAGGCCACTTCGTGGCTGGATATCTGGCTAGGATCTCTTGGCATCCTGATACGATCCGAATACTTGTCTAAGGAGAGTACCAGGAAGGCCTTGGAGACCTACCTTCCTTTCAGGCACTCGTACCATCGAGTTTCTGGCCCACCAAGTCTCGAACTTGTGGGCTAACACTATCCTGAAACGCCGTGATACGGTGTCTGAAAGATTCAATTCGAAGGTCCCCAACGCCGAAGTCAGTGAGCTCAGACATTCCTCCCTTTTGGGGAGTAGTCTGTTTGAGCCGAAAGATGTAGTGCAGGCGGCTGAGAGGTGGAGGAAGTCCAACCAGGACTCCCTCCTCCAGAGGGCTTTAACATCAAAGCCCTATAAGCCTCCAGCACCTCCTCAACCTCGCCCTGCAAAGACGACAAAGCTGGCAATAGCAGCAAAGGCAGCGGTGTCCAAACAGCCCTTTCCCGTCAAGGACAGGAGAGGCAAGAAGTCCTCTAGGGGAGGCAAGAATCCCAGGGGGAGTGGCCGAGGCCGCAAACGCTAGGATTGGCAGTCCCCCCGCATGTCCACCAGTGGGGGGATGCCTCCAAAGTTGCGTGAACAGGTGGCAGCAACTCGGGGCCGATTCCTGGACGATCTCCGTGATCAGCCAAGGATATCGCGTCCCGTTCATAACATCTCTTCCTCCCCTGACAGCGAATCCAGTGTCGTTGAGCTCTCTTGCCATGGGATCGGCAAGAGGGCAAGCCCTTTGGGCAGGAGTCAAGACCATGTTGAAGAAGGGACGCTCTCCAAGAGGTCGTCGACGGGTCCCCAGGCTTCTACAGTCGACTCTTTCTTGTAAAGAAGGCGTCTGGAGGCTGGAGACCAGTCACCGACCTCTCAGCTCTGAACAGGTTTGTCAAGCAGATCCCGTTCAGCATGGAGATGGCAGACACGGTCAGACTCGCAGTGAGACCGCGAGACTTCATGTGCACACTGGATCTAAAGGACGCGTACTTCCAGATCCCAATCCATCCGTCTTCAAGGAAGTACCTAAGATTCGGCCTAGACAACAAGATCTACCAGTTCAAGGTGCTGTGCTTCGGTCTCTCCACAGCACCTCAGGTTTTCACCAGAGTGTTCACCCTGATATCTTCGTGGGCACACAAGATCGGCATCCGTCTCCTCCGTTATCTGGACGACTGGCTGATCTTAGCAGACTCGGAGTCAACCCTTCTTTGACACCGAGACAAACTTCTGGGGATTTGCCAAGATCTAGGGATCATGGTAAATCTCGAGAAGTTTTCTTTGCTTCCTTCCCAAAGACTGGTATATCTAGGCATGATATTGGACACCAATCTCTACAAAGCCTTCCATTCAGATGACAGGATAGCAAGGCTGAGGAAGGTCGCAAGTCCTTTCCTCAGACGAGACGAACTCCCTGCCCAATCGTGGTTACGTCTCCTTGGCCATCTCTCATCCTTGGTCCGTCTAGTTCCCAACGGTCGCCTCAGAATGAGATCCCTGCAATGGCGACTCAAGTCCCGGTGGAGTCAAGGACACGATTCCCCGGATGTCTCGATCCCTATGGGTCTCACGGAACAGACGATCCTTCAGTGGTGGGTGGCAGATGAGAACCTACGAAAGGGAGTGGATCTTCTCGTCCTCCCCCCGGATTTGATGCTGTTTTCGGACGCCTCAAAGAAAGGGTGGGGGCCCCACGTTCTGAACCACAGGACCTCATGCCTGTGGTCAGAATCAGAAAAGTGCCTCCATATAAATCTGCTAGAAATAAAGGCCGTGTTTCTGGCCCTTCAACAGTTCCAACAGCACCTGGCGGGTCACTCTGTTATGGTGATGAGCGACAACACCACAGTAGTGGCTTACATCAACAAGCAGGAAGGTACCTTTTCAGAACAGCTATCCCATCTCGCAGTAGAGATACTGAGATGAGCCGAAGTCCGCTCGATTCCACTTTTGGCTCGCTTCATTCTGGGCACAAGGAATGTGCTCGCCGACAGTCTGAGCAGAGCGTCTCAGATAGTGAGTACCGAGTGGTCTTTGGATCGTCAAGTAGCCAACAAAGTCCTGACTTTGTGGGGTTCCCCGATTGTGGATCTGTACGCGATAGCGTTGAACTTCAAACTGCCGCTGTACTGTTCCTCAGTCCCGGACCCCAAGGCTCTCTGGCAAGATGCTTTCCAACAACGGTGGGACAACATCGACGTATACACCTTTCCCCCGTTCTGTCTGATGAGGAGGGTACTCAACAAGACCAGACTATCGGTCAACCTCTCGATGACTCTCATAGCTCCGCTGTGCCATCACGCGGAATGGTTCCCGGACTTTCTGCAACTCCTTACGGAGCCTCCGAGAGAACTCCCTCCACGACACGAGCTACTCAAACAACCACACGCTAACATCTTTCACAAAGCCGTAGCTTCGCTTCGGCTTCACGCCTGGAGACTATCCAGCATCTCCTCACAGAGAGAGGATTTTTGCAACAAGTTGCGGAAAGGATGTCTGGACATCTGCGAAAGTCATCCGCAAGGGTCTACCAGGCGAAGTGGAGAGTTTTCTGTGGTTGGTGTCGTGGAAGGGGTATCTCTCCACTCGATGCCACTATTCCAGCAATTGCGGAGTTCTTCGTGTATTTGCGAGAAGAAATGCGCCTTTCAGTCTCGGCAGTGAAAGGCTATCGCTCAGCCTTAAGTCTAGCCTTCAGGCTCAAAGGAGTGGACATTTCTTCTTCGCTAGAACTTTCCCTACTCATACGTAGTTATGAACTTATCTGCCCTCAGTCGGAAGTGAGACCTCCTCCATGGAACGTGGTTCGAGTTCTCAGGTCTTTGAAGAGACCTCCCTACGAACCATTACGCCAGGCTTCAGATCGCCACCTGACTTGGAAGACGGTGTTCCTACTAGCTTTGGCGTCAGCCAAGCGAGTTAGCGAACTTCATGGGATCTCATATGACATCGCCCATTCAAGGGGATAGGGGGAGGTAACGTTCAGCTTCATCCTTGAGTTTATTGCTAAGACTCAGAATCTGGGAGTGCCGGACCCTTGCTTCGACTCCTTCCGGATTTCGAGTCCTCGTTCCGTAACAGATGACCCAGATGACCCAGACCATCTCCTACTGTGCCCAGTAAGGAGTTTGAGGCTATACCTGAAGAGAACAGCTGCAGTTCGTCCCCAAGTGCGGGCTTTGTTTGTCAGCAATGGGAGATCGAAGAGGAGGGTTACCAAGAACACCATCTCAGCATGGATTTGAAAGGCAATCCATCTGTCCCTGAATCCTGACCCTCCTCCATCACGTCATCCTAGAGCTCATGATTTCAGGGGAGTAGCTACCTCCCTGGCCTTCAAGAAAAATTTCTCAGTGACACAGGTTCTGCAAGCAGGGGTGTGGAAGCGTCAAACGACCTTCACAGTCCACTACCTGCAAGACGTGACCCACAGGAGGCTCGATCCGTTCTCTATCGGCCCTGTGGTGGCTGCACAACAGCTGGTTTAAACCTCAGGCTCCTTAATGGACAAGTAGCAGAGGGTTGAGGGCATTGTTACCCGGTTTTAGTCTGCATGAATGAAAAGGTATGCCTGGCCCTTAATCTTTTCTTCATCCTCCCCTCTCCTAGGGAAAGCAGCATCCTGGGTTCTCTGCACAGCTGACCTCAAACCACTGCAGGTAAACCATGTTCCCTTGTGTTCCTAGTATTAAGTTAATACTGTCGCGTCCCCATACCCTGACGAGGTGGTATTGGGAGAGTCCTAGCCTAAAGTTTCCATCTAAAGAACTTCAGGTCAACTTCCTAGGACGAGTCACAATTTTTTCCTACACATACAGCTTACGTAGGCCGCAGCCCTTGCATAGCAAGGTGCGAGCGAGGTGCAGGGACTCTTTATTGTTGAGTGCTGACACTCAGATATTCAGTCCCCGGGCAAAGCCAAAAGCCAGTATGGCTGGGACTTGTTCCACTCTTCCTAAGGGTTAAGTTACCCACTTTAAATAGCGTGGTTTATATTCCAGTTACGGAACAAATGACAAATTTGTAGATAATTTGTATTTTTCCTAACTAAACAAACCTTAGCTATTTAATCAAACTTACCTGCCAGCCCTGTCCCCCGTGAAGTCCTACCTCTAAGCAAAGTGGAGCTTACAACACAGGTGTGTGGGGGTGGGGGGGAGGGTAGCTAACTACCCTCCCTACCCCCCCGCTAACTAGCGGTGGGGTAATAATCCCTCGTTAAATTTTTATGGCTTGTCCTTTCAGCTACGCCGAAAGTAATTACCCACTTTAAATAGCTAAGGTTTGTATAGTTAGGAAAAATACAAATTATCTACGAATTTGTCATATTTTCAATCTGAAGTAATTTCCTACTAAACACCATCGTCATGTTTGCGAGGAAGGCTATCTTTGACTGCTGGGAATGAGGAGGCAAGAGAGGTGTTGCGGTTCTGGTGTGGCCTAGCAACATTTTGTCCCTGGCCTGCCGCCCATGTCATGCCGCTACCACGACGCTCATTGCACTTGGTGTGGCTGAGCCCTTAGAGGAGTAACTCCTCCTCCGCCCCTGGTGAGCCATTGTCCCTTTCAGATTTTCTGCAAGTGTGGTCGTCCTTAGGGATTTTGGGACTCCCTTCGAAGGAGGAGGTGCTGTTCCTTCTTCAGCATGTTGCCAGGAAGGACCCTTCTCCGGAGCCGTCGACATCTAACGCTCTGGAACTGTGCGAGATTCATCTTTCTCCTTCTCCTGGCCCTTCCACGCAGGGACGTGATGATTGCTGGCGTTCGCCTCTCCAACGCCACCCTGCTGACGACGAACCCTCTCTCCATCCTGAGACTTGGTCATCCCCTAACCTTCAACCCTTTGTTTCTCCCCACAGGAACCCACTGGTTGCAGGTGTAGATCTTCCAGGGACCAGCGCTCTTACCACCAGCAGCGCTAAAAGACAAGCATTGCCATCAACTCCCCCCTCTGGACACTCTTCCCCTAATCGCGGTTTGCGACGATCAGAAGATCTAACTGATAGTAGGTCTTCACGATCCGAGCTCTCTTCTTCTAGAAGGCGCTCACGCTCTAGAGCCTCGCGCTCATGAGACCGCAGGTCTCAACGCTCTCCTCGGAGGCATTCCTCTTTATGAGGACAAGTCTCGCTATCGCGTTCTACACGATCATAAGCAAAGTCTAGACCTTGGTCCAGATGCTCGCGTTCTAGATTGTTGCGATCTAGATCACGAGAATGGCGCTCGCGAGGACGACGCTCCCGTTCACCAGAGCGGCATTCTCACTTGCGAGGGTACTGTTTACAAGAACGACATTCATGTTTGCGAGTTGCGTCGTTCTCGAACGAGAGCCAAACGCTCCCATTCACGATCACGAACTGCGCGTTCACGACCAAGGTCTAAAGGTAGAGGTAGGCGCGCGCGCAGACTGTCAGCGCATAGCCCCTCAACCAGACCTTTTCCAAACAACCTCGGACTGGACCTGATGATCAGAATGACCATTTCTCAAACAGGTGTCCAAAATCTACAATGCCTTTCACCGCCTGAGGAGTCTTGGCAAAGCATTCGCTATGCAAAGCTTGGAAACTCGTCCCGCAGTGACACGTTCTCCAAATAGAGTAGTCTGTACTCAAAGGCCTCCTATGCCGATTTCGTCGGTCGTAGGTGTTTCTCTTGGGCAGCAATAAGGCATTAGGCCTTCCTCCTCTTGTGTGACTCTTAGTGCTCCCGTTGCAAGCACTTCTACTCGTGAGAAAGAAATTCACGAGCAGATGTGTCGAAACCGCGAGCAAGTGCAGTACCAACACCTTCGTCTCGACCCGGGGCTTCTTCCATCCTTAGCGGAAGACTGACGAAATTTCCAGAGGGTTTCAAGGAACCTCCTAATAGGTTCATTAACGCACCTATTAGTCCAGACCTTCCTTCTCGTCCAAAAGAACGTGTACCTCTGCCTCAGAGGTTATCATCTCCGTCGACTGGTGCTCCTTCTAAAGTTCCACCCAAAGGATACTCCCCTAGGGAATTCCAGGGTTTACCTAGAGGATCAGACCTTCCTCCATGGGTGAGTACGTTATCTCCACCCTCCTGAAGTCTCTCAACGGTGCTCCTCCACCCTCACAACCTCCGACTGTTCCAGTCAAGGTAACCCCTAGGATCACCCGGAACCCTCGTCGAGTTCGTCAGTTGGGAGGCAGGACCCTAGAAGGAAGTCAATGGCCGACAAAGTGCGTATATCACCTCCACCCTGATTGCGTGGTGAAGGTCCTATTCCATCTGACTCTTACATTGCCAACTTACCCTTTATGCCAGTGAAGGTAAAGGAGGTCATCACTAATTATTATTATTATTACTTACAAAGCTACAACCCTGGTTGGAAAAGCAGGATGCTATAAGCCCAGAGGCTCCAAGAGGGAAAATAGTCCAGTGAGGAAAGGAAACGAGGGAAAATAAAATATTCTAGGAGTAACAACATCAGAATAAATATATCCTATATAAACTATAAAAACTGTAACAAAACAAGAGGAGGAGAAATAAGACAGAATAGTGTGCCCGAATGCACTTTCAAGAAAGAGAACTCGTACAGAGGCTATGCCACTACCCAAGACTAGAGAACAATGGTTTGATTTTGGAGTTTCCTTCTCCCAGGAGAGTTGCTTACCATAGCTAAAGAGTCTCTTCTACCCTTACCAAGAGGAAATTGGGCACTGAACAATTACATTGCAGTGAAGATTTATTGTTTGGTAATCTAAGTGTTGTCAGGTGTATGAGGACAGAGGAGAATATGTAAAGAATAATCCAGACTATTTGGTCTATATGAAGGCAAAAGGAAAATGAATCGTAACCAGTGAGAAGTATCCAATGTCGTACTGTCTGGCCAGTCAAAGGACCCCATAACACTCTAGCGGTAGTATCTCAAGAGGTGGCTAGTGCCATGGCCAACCTACTATTACAATAATCATTATTACTTGCTAAGCTACAACCCTTATTGGAAAAGCAGGATGCTATAAGCCCAGGGGCTCCAACAGGGAAAATAGCCCAGAGAGGAAAGGGGAAAAAAAGGAAAATGAAATGTATTAAGAAGAGTAACAACATTAAAATAAATAATGGAATTTGAGCAAAGTGAAAAATCTATTTTTGGGCGAGATAGCCATGTCGTCCTGAGGGAAGGTTCTTTTACGTAGCTTTCTTAGGGATATTTGCTACAGTGATACTCACAGAGAATTAACCGAAGGTCTCCAGAATTCTAACTCCTGGCGCTATTTATCCATTATAGAAATTTAAGGATATCGCATAATATCAGGGGACGTATTTTTAGATACGACACATAGCAATCTTCACCCCGAATAGATTTAACTCCTTGAGGGGGAAGAGGGGTGAACGAAAGGGGAGCCGTTATCTAGGTACCCGGTGGACCTATTCGCACTACTACCGGCCGCCATTCCTTTCTTATATTTAAGCAGGAATAGCCGCAGATAGAGTAGTTTCGGGTGGGGTCAGCAAAAAGGGTGGGTCCATCAGGACGACATGGGTATCTCACCCAAGAATAGATTTTTCGCTTTGCTCAAAATCCGTGTTTTGGGCTCTGCCATGCCGTCCTGCTGGAAGCTTACTAGAGAATTAACTTGAAAATACTATATCTGTGGGTTTGTGTAAAAGCCTTTTACTTTGAATGGGTTCCTTATCTGGTCTGATAGACCTGTATATGACATTACCATTATCTGTCATATCCACTAAGCTTGGAACTGGCTTAGGGCTTCCTGCCCCCTGCAGGGAAAGTGTCGGCTTCGACTATAAGGATTCAAAGTTTGTATATCCGTAAGAACAAAAGGGAAACTTTCTAGAGCTTACCTTTCATACTTTGGACATCTATACTGATTCAAGCTTTCTATTTATAGGAATAGAATAAAACTCTCGGTTGCTTTATTTTCTACCAACTGAGGATAACATAAGATGTAGCTACATTTTTTATATTTTATTTTTAAAACTAAATTATGAAATGTAGATGTAACAAAGTAGGAATCTGATCTGATCCGTTTTATATGTATATATATATATATATATATATATATATATATATATATATATATATATATATATATATATATATATATATATATATATAACGGATTTTGAGCGAAGCAAAAAATCTATCTTTGGGTGAGATAGCCATGCATTAGTTCTTCACAAGTACCTCCTCTTTGTCCTTGGAGGTTTAGTGTAATGATTACAAGACTTGTGCTTTGGACTTGATACCACTCCCCAACTGTTTACATGTGTTCATGCCCATCTCTACTTGGGCATACTTGAATGGGATTCTTTTCTTGAGGTATGCCGGCGATTGCCTGATCATATCCTCCTCCGAGTAATAGTTTCTCCAGGATCGAGTGACTTCTTTCCTTTTGCCAAAATCTGGGAATCATGATCAATGGGTAAAAATTCAGTCTCACAACAAAACGGAGGATAGAGTACTCGGATATGCTGATAGACACGGCATTAGCGAGTGTCTTCCCATCAAATGATCGTAACAGCACACTGAGGGAGATAGTGAAATAATTTCTGGACAATCAAGAGCTTTGGTTGCATAGTTAATGTATATTTTCCACTGTTATTTGGTAGATCATTATCACTATCACCTGATCTTATGATGATGCCATATTTTTATTTCATTTAGCGTTGGATTTGTTTTATTTAGATGTATATCACTTAGTATTCCTAAGTACCTTACTGACTCTTGTTAATATCCCATTTTATTAGTGTTTACTGTTCTGAAATTGGGTCTTTTAAGGGTTTCTTTTCACTCTTGTAATTTATATATTTTTTGTGTGGTTGTGGTAGCCTATTGGAAACGTCCCTGTTTGGCAATCTTTTGAACTGGAGTTCGAGACTTATTCACTCACATTTGATAGCTTTTAGCAGTCTACATCACCATCCTTGTGACATGGGGTTGGGGAGTTTGGGGGAGTCTAAAAGTCTACTTGCTGAGTCATCGGCAGTCATTACCTTGCCTTCTCTTGTCCTAGCTTGGAAATGGGCCTTGGGCTCTGTCTGTATGTATAAATGGTCAGTCACAAGAGCGTTGTCCTATTCCTTGTATCTGCCATTCATTAGTGGGCTTTAGTCCTTTAAAAGTAGTTTGCCTTTTTTGCTTTGTTTATAGAACTTATGTGCAAAGACGAGGACATAAATGTATAGCGTTTAAGGTTTTAGCACAATTCTTTGGGATTTCAAAATATGATTATGGCGTAGTTTAATTCCAAGGACTTTGTTTATTGTATTCAGAAATATATTTTGACATCAATTTAAGGTTAAGAAAAGAAGTAACCACAGTATTTACATATATTTACATTTACGCATTTATATCAACAGTACCGTAACATGATACACAGACGAGTAGTTTTTTTTTGTATACACACAAGGTCGTTTGCCGCTTGATAAAACTTTCACCGGATAAGATTTTTTTATTTTTGTTTATTGCGATCGATGTTTGTTTGTTGTAGTTGCGTCAAAAGCATATTCAAGATGAAAATGTTCTAGCACTGAAAAACTATTATGCATAATGGTTTTTGGCATATTTTTTTTCGGGGGTGGAGGGGAACCTTTGGCTTCATCGTGTTTTCTTTTTTCAGGCCCATGACATGTAATATCTGTTGTTGATGGAATAATGTCTTTTTTTTTAAATTGGTATTCGTGCTTTATTTATTACTGTCACAGCGGATGTTGGTTCAGGGTTATCATAAAAGTAGTTTTCAAGTAGTCATCCTTCGGATATATGAAGTAAAAATTCTTATTTAAGCCATTATAGATGAACTCTTGTCATTTGGTAGTGAGTAAATTTTCTTTATATTTTCTGCTTGTTAACAATTTAATATTAGTTGCAGCTATACAAAAGTGGAAAATAAGAGGCATGAATCCTTAACTGGTACTATTAGAACAGAATTATTGTTTGTTCTAATTGAGTAGGCCAAATATGTTTAGAATAGGGTTTTTTCCTCTTCTCTTGCATTGTTTTGGGTTCTAGAGTAGAAGTAGCATTCAGTAAAAGTAGGTCCCGTGGCTGGGGTTGGGGGCAAAAGCCAAACACAACAAAGAAATGTTTTAAAGATTTAAATGTTTTACAATATGGAACTCAACCCCCCAGCACCGATATGTAAGGTGAATCAACGAACTGAATTATATTTTTCTAAGGGTTATTTTTTTAGATTAATTTGTGAGTATAGTTTTCTGCATCCACTAAAGAAGTGAATTATGTGAACGCTTTTACAGGGACACCTGACAAAGCAAGATGGAAAACTTTTCAAACTGTGACTTCAATTAGAAAAATGATATGCTCCTTGTATTGCATTTTCAAGTTTCATGTCTATTTAGAATTTCATTGATTTGATATTGATTTAAAAGCAATTTGATAAAATTATTACGGTGATGCATAATTCACGACTATTGAATAAGCGGCGTGGTTCTTAATCCCTGGTGGGATTTTGTATAAACATTTTCCGAATAGCAATTGAAAATTATTTATATATATATATATATATATATATATATATATATATACATATATATATATATACATATATATATATATATATATATATATATATATATATATATTATATTAATACTATTATATTGATATTTTAGTATATTAATATTAATATATAGTCTAACTGCAAAGAAATTCTTTGCATTTGTTCTGTATTTGTTATACGGACGAAAGCGCTTATTTTATGTCCTCAGAACAGATAGTCCCCAGTGCTTGGCTTAAGGCCTAAATTCTATATTCAATTCAATTCAGTACAGATAGCGTATCTTTTGCCTTGACTCGACTCTTTTAACGTTAACTGTCATATATAGTGTTTGTAAAAATCTCATTAGGTCAAATAATGCAGAGGAAAAGCCCTCTTCCGACGTTGCCGGCCGTAATGGTTGAAACGCCAGTGGACAGAAACTAGTCAAACGGTTTGCCAATGTATCTTCTTTCTTTGTTTTGGGGGAAAGCGAAGGAACCTCTATCAAGGTAGTTCTTTAGATTTTACGAGGATTGTTAATTTTGTTGCCATTTCATTACGTTTTATATATATTTTCAAGTGGAAATGCAATGTCAGTAGCTAATAAAAATTCTTGCGACTGATTGCGTGTGATCACATGATTATTTTTAATTTATTGAGAGAAGGTTATGCAGGGATTAACCGAAATTTATTGGAAGGAGGTTTATGGAAAATAATATTGACTTTAATTAGACGCTCCTTGATTCTTATGCCTATGTATATGTAAACCCCCAAATCAGTATTGGTTCAATATGCCAATACGTAGAAATGTTTTATATTTAGAAACGTGAGTCATTGGATGTTTTCACGTTGAACAGGCTAACTTAAGTCTCTCCTCAATAGTTTACATATGGCAGATACATTTTAACGCTGTTATTGGTCTTAAGATATTTTATGTTAATTATCTATTACTTCTCATGTAGTTTATTTATTTCCTTATTTCATTTTTTTTTTCACTGGGCTATTTTTCCCAGTTGGAACCCTTGGACTTGTAGTATCCTACCTTTCCAACTAGGGTTGTAGCTTAGCAAGTAATAATACTAATAATGATAATAGTAGACATTTGTATTTTTATTGATTTCATACATTGTTTTCATTTTTGTAGCTTGGAAAATACAGTCGATGTACATAGAATTGGGATTTGTTATTTTTCTTTAGTTATAACCCTTCGAAATTATTATCTCGACGTTTTACTTTGTTTCTTGGTGTTGCCCCCCCCCCTTTTTTTTAACGAATTTTGAGTTTTTGAATATTTATGTGCCATATGTCAACAGATATCAGTGAAAAATGTGCTGAAGAAAAAAAAACTTGTGTTTATAGTTTATCTGCAACTTTTACGAGATTGATGCTGCTCCAACATTCGCAAGACATTATTAGCAATTATCGATATTTATTTATGTGCTTATTGGATTGGAATTATGGTCCGTTTTTTTACCTAAGAAAAACTTTTTTTATGTGTCCTATTTTTAAAACTGCAACCTTTTCCCAATGTACTTGGAAACTTTATTGAAAAGATTTTTTTTTTTTTTTTTTTTTTTTTTTTTTTTTTTTTTTTTTAAGGAGTGACATGTCTTACTTTGATTACAAGAGAAACTTATGAACGTAAAATTGCTCTCGTTAGTATTTTGTTTTTCAATTTAATCCAGTTTTTGTGACCATCTAGTCGACGACCCCTACTCCTAGCTGCACTTGATTTATATCCTACTCTACCTCAGTCCTCACATCAATTCTTTCATCTTGCTGTCCAACCTCTTCTTTTGCCCCAGTTGCACTTAAGCGCTCAATAGCTTCATAAGCTCCGCCGCCATTATGTAGAGCATATAACTATGAATATTAAATCTAAGAGCAAACAGAAATTTAAGACTTCAACCAATGAATATTATCAACATTTCATTCAGGTCTATGGACCAAGTTTTCTAATTTGTTTATGTTGACGTGAATGAATCTACTGTATAATATCAATAATAACCAGAATCGCAATCTTGGACCGGATCACCTCCAAAATTTAATGGTTTCTTCTGGAACATAATAACTATCTGTTGTTGAAATTTGGTTAAAATCCTACAAATAAGTCTTGACGCAGATCGTTTTATAACCTCCATGTCGGAGGTAACTAGAATGAAGTCATACGGGCTGCAGAATAATTTAGAACAAATGAAAGAAGGAAAGGTAATTTAGAATGATGTTGAAGACTACCGTTGTAACACAAAACAGATCTTTAAAGAAAAAAAAAATCTTTTGTTACAGTATTGATTGGAAGGTTATTATTTTTTGGTGGTGTAGAACATTTTCATCTTAATTTTTACGTTTACAATTTTGTTTCAAGTTCACATCAGATATGCACTGACGATAACACTGCTAAGAATATCAATGAATGTAACTCCTTTTTTGTAATGTAAGATAAAAGTCTTTAACATAAAACTATATATATACAGTATAATTTATATGTATATATATGTGTATATATACACATACTTTATGCATATATATTTATATACTTATATTGTCCACAAATACTTATATTTGTGTATGTATGTGTTTAGAGGTTGTTATACTTTATTTAACAAATCAATTTAGCCATATGAAACAACATATACATTAATGTCTTTCACCTGACCACTATTTACAATCTGATATGAAGGATTTCATACGCTGTTATCAACGATAAGGGAAAAATCATATCTGATAAGTGAGATCTGTAAATTTCCAAGAAAGAAAAACTGTTTTGATATAAAAAGGCTACAATTTGCAACATTAGACAAGGAACTCTATACTTTGGCCAGATGGATATAACAGCTGTGCCCCAGTTAAAGGGGGTCAAGACTGACATGAAATATTTAGAAAAATAACTAAAGATTTCATGTTTGATTACAATGTAATTTTCTGTATAATTGTGTATCAATTGTTGAATATTTCATCATAACAATAATCATTAGGTCGTTAAATTTTTGATCACTTGATTAGTACCTTTTACATGGTATTATAATTCACATAGGCATATATACAGTGTGTATATATGTATACACACTATATATATGTGTATCTTTATATATATAATATATATACAGTATATATACATATATATATATATATATATATATAATGTATATATATATATATATATATATATATATATACACGTAGGTATATATATTTATATATATATATATACACGTAGGTATATATATTTATATATATATACACGTAGGTATATATATTTATACATATAGACCTATATGTATATATATATATATATATATATATATATATATATATATATATATATATATATATATATATATATATATACGTAGATATAATCATCTATAGACAAATACACCCATGCACAGCATAAGCTCATAGCCCCAAAGAAGTCGGTCGGCCGGGTATTGAACAACGTCTTGTTACCCGGATTCTCAGACCAAGGTCCAGAATTGGGGACCTTCCTCATGAAGCAACAAGCCTTAATATATTTATATATATGTTTTTTTTTTTAATATTTTATTTATATTTTTGTTGTAGGAACTGGATAGGCGGCTTCTCACAACGACCAAAAGATAAGAATGAAGTCTTACTAATGGTCTCTTGTCTCATTTTTGGGGGGCGTCCCGTGATCATTTGTTTGAGTACTACTGCTACACACTAATGAGGTAATGATGTATACAAATATTCGTCTTTCATCGTCCTAATCTTTTCACAATATTTTTCTCTTGGGTATTTGCATTGGGGTTTCTGTAAACGTAAGCATGACAGCCTCCCATACTTCGAAATTATATATAGAAAAGGAAAAAGCAATTCGAGAATGGCTGTGATATGAATATTTTAATCCTTTTAGGCCGTAAAGAAATTTTTTGTTGCTTTTGACTCTTTTACAGGACACTACTCCAGTATAAAAATTGATATGTTCTTCAATATGTCGTTAATCGCTATGATATGTAAATGAAAGCAAATTACAGGTCTTCCATCCACGTTTTTATATCCATTATCTCACTGCACATTTTTTAAGCGGTTGTCCGTTCACATAGAAGTTTTTCTCTTGTCTTTTCAACTCGATTGATTCACAATGGCTATGCTAAATGGTTTCCAATAGGCAATGACGCGCTCGCACGCGCACACAAACACACACACACACACGGAAGAAATAAAAATTGACAAATCTATATTTGTGCCTCTGGCATGTTCATCAGAGACGCTTCTGTTTGATGACAAATGGGTTTCTGCTTTGATAACCTGAGTTCTTTCAAGTGAAATCTCTACTTAACGTCACTTTGACACAGACTTGGTCTTGTGCATGTGTAGTTTATTGTGTCCTTTATGATAAATATTTGTCTACGATACTATAATTATATATTTATAAATTGGTATATATATGGGGCTTACGTTATATTTTCTCAGTAAGGACTATATAAATTTATATTTTTATATAAACTGACAAAACAATAACCATATATTTTCCTTATTCACAAAAAGTCGAAATCCTGCGTTGTGATTATGGTTTCTATCTAACATGGCTGAATAGTCTTAGGTTCAGTATTTTCTGTATAGTTGCAGTCGAACGATCGTCACTGATTATGAAACCGAACAGGATTTGGCAGAAAATCGAGATGTTCAGCATACACTGGGTCAAGGAAGCTCACGAAACACGAGATCATGGACGAGGTTGCTATTGGAAATATTTTTTCAACAGGTTATTTTAACGTGTATATATATGTTTATATATATATGGCCTATATATGTGTGTGAATGTAATGTATGTATGTATGTCACATAAGGTCGCTTATAAATTGCATGTACAGTCAGAATCAAAAGTCCGGATACCCTTTCTAATTATAGTGAACCTAATGCACTCTTTCCACTAGGAAGGTTCTGGTCTGTGATTGTTGACGGACTATTGAAAATGACTGCACTACGCTGGCTGTTCAGTGTTAATCTACATCATCAGTTTATAAGAGGCCGTTCGTCCTCCTGCACTAAGGTAAAGCTCGTCTATCACTATGAATCCTCTCGGGGTCCAGTCTGAGCATTATTATGATTCGAGTGGGATTACATCGCCTCATCACGGAGTTGCAAAGTCTTTTTTATTATATTTGTGATGTAAGAACTCGTCCAATGAATGCTAATACGAATGTGTTACATAGTGCTGTTGTAGCAAAAGAGGTACTTTTCTCAACAGGCGCCAACAGCGATCCTTCGAAGGCTTTCGAGGACATTTTGCTTGGCTTAGTTGGCAGCTGTCCACCTAGACGTGCAAGTTATTGTTCACATTAAACATTTGAGCAGATACACTTGTTTGTCTCTACACACATACACCCACACATATCGTTGAAGGGATTAAAGGGCTTGGCCTTAGCGAGTATGGACCTGTGTTAGTCTCTATGCTAAAGTTAATCAAAATGAGGGTCGTGTATTGCTATGGGAACCAAGGAAATCAGGTCCAAGTGGAGGAAGGGAGGCGATGTCCATAACCTACTATTTCACTTTCTCTCTCAACTTGCAGGTCCGAGGGTGATAATGCTACTTATAATGGAGGAGGTGCATCAGAAACTATTAATCCTTTTTGGTATCCTATGTTGACGTCCATAGTTTGGCCATAAGCGCCGAGATCGCCGTTATAAACAGCAACAAAGTCGATGGGTAAACAGACGTGGTGCCATCGGGGTCTAAAGCGTTTTCTGAAGGCGAGTAGGGCACCTGGTGGGTGTTGCGTGGGCGTGAGGGTGGCGTCGGTACGGTGACACTTTGGATCCCCTGACGCGGGGCGTGGTCGCCTCCTCTGTGTCTGTCATGTGAGCGAGGTATGTCGATGTTGTTGTCTGTGATGTGGTCGATTTCTTCGCCGATGGTGTCGACTATTGGGTCTTGGGCTGTGGTCGATGGCCGGAGCAGCTGGATCTCTGTAATGGAGGAGATGTTTACAAAGTCACTCTGTCTAAAAGAATTCACAGTCATGATGTTAATTTTGCTCAGTTGTTTTTCCGGAACTCTTTGCATATATGACAAGTTTGATTGATTCCACTCAGGGACTTATTGTTTACTCTAAAAGTTCATGGAGAGCTTGGTAGATAATAAAGAGAAATTTTTAACTAATTCTTTTACGGTTATTTTATAGTGTCATAGTTTCCTGAAATCTTTGTATTTGTATAGATTTTATATTCCTATACACACAAATACACACATTGTAAAATAAACATGGAAGGATTTGTTCACTCTTTCGAATTCACAAAACTTCAAAGAACGTTTTGTGTAGATCACATAAGGGAATCAATATTAACGTTGTGTGTGTGTATATATATATATATATATATATATATATATATATATATATATGTATGTATGTATGTATGTATGTATGTATGTATGTATTTATATACACAAACACATATATACACACATATATATGTATATATGTATGTATGTATTGAAAGTAAATATGATGAAGAGCATTATATACGACATAAAGATCAGAACTGTGGTCCCAAATTGCCCAGATAACTCAAGGTACCCGAGGTGGGGTTAAAAAGAAGATTTAAATATGAAATTGACAGGTGATAAACCAGGACCACTGGTAATCCTAGATAGAAATGATTAATTACCTACATGAAAAAGGGAACATATCGAGTGATTAAAACATATATAGAATTTAGAAAACATTCCGTTGATACTGCTAGGAGTTATCACTATAAAAGTTAAATAATTATTGAGAGGGAATGAAAATTTGATAAAGGACACTACCATATACAGGATGTATAGGACTATTAAAACCCATAAGCCAAATTATCCTGCTAGACCAATAATTAATTATGTGGGTTTTGCAGCTTATAATTTATCTAAAAACCTACTTGATATCCCCAATCCTTCAGTTGGTAGTATCTCAAGAGTCAAATGTTGTACTTCTAGGGTTGTCAATGTTGACATATCACTAGCCTATTTACTAAAGTACCCAATGATGCCCGTGTTTGTTACCTCAGAGAAAAGATTTAAAGTAGTCCTTTTCAAATATTACCGTAATAGAAGTAATTAAACACTGAATAAAGATTTTACAATCCAATTTAATGGGAAGTTTCATGAGCAGACGTTTAGTATTGCCATGGGAAACCCCTTATCTAAGGGCATTACGAGTGTGCAGCCCTGAATATAGTGATGATGAAATAAATGAAATAAGGACTATAGGCAAGAAACTTAAGTATCCTGGAATTATAATAGATGATGCATTAAGAATTGTAAAAAGGATCCTCTTGGATAATAAGAATAAAGAAAACTATAATACGAAAAAATCAGCTGTACAGCCATATAATGATATTTTTGAGGATATTCCCAATGTTTGGAAATTTTAAATGTTAATGCAACATTAAAGAGTAATAACAAAGGAATCAAGTCTCATAAAAATTCTGGCATTACCAAGGGAATGTCTTATCCCTTATAAATCCATGTGGAAAAATTTATTGTGGTCAAACACCATTACAAAATGTAAGGTATGCTCAAGATAAGATTGCCTGGGTGATATTATTCTTTCTAACATACTATCGTACACATGTATGTATAACTGTATATACATATGCACATATGCTTTGCTGTTAATTGTGTGGGTTTTTATATGAATGCGTTGTTACGTAAAATGTGCCAATGATATATATATATATATATATATATATATATATATATATATATATATATATATACACACATATACACAAGTGCTAATATGTATAAGAATGTGTATGCATCCATGTATTTGCATGTACATGTGTGTGGCCTTGTGTTATAGGAGTCAACTG
Organism: Palaemon carinicauda; assembly: GCF_036898095.1. Lineage (NCBI taxonomy): Eukaryota > Metazoa > Arthropoda > Malacostraca > Decapoda > Palaemonidae > Palaemon > Palaemon carinicauda. Next base: position 137,029,731 of record NC_090727.1, on the reverse strand, counting down.
TCACCTCGGTTTTGAGTGGGTCAGGGTTTGAATCCCTGGCCAACTAGAAGCTTTTATCAAACAGGAATTTTCCCTTAGGTCTTTGATCACGAACCAGAGCGAATTCGATATCATGAGGTATAGCCTGCTCTTCGCACTCCCCAAGAGAGATTAGTTCACCAAATTTTCAACTGGGCCCAGAAGGCACTAAAGGATTTGGAACACCCAGGCATACATGGCTAAGAACTAGGAAGCTTGAATTGGATAATGAATGGAGGAGTTTTTATTCAAAAACTCAAGATAGAGACGATTGGCGAAATGTAACTTAGGCACTTTGCGCCAATATGCGTAGGAGGTGGTGATAATGATGATGATGATGATGATAATAGGAAAGCCTGAAAAAACACACCTGACATTTGAAATGTCCCTTTAACGCACCACACGTGACTGATGGGATATGAGCTCGGATTACGAAAGTACCAGTCTGCTGGTCTTCGCAGGTGGTATGGTTTTTCTGATGTATTCCTCTACAAATGTCTTTATGTATGTTAACTCTTGTACTGTTACACACACACACACACACACACATATATATATATATATATATATATATATATATATATATATATATATATTAATATATTTATATGTATATATATTATATATATATATATATATATATATATATATATATATATATATATATATATATATATATATATATATATATTGTAAAAAAATCTCTTCCAAGAAATTTGTCCATCCTTTTGAAGTAGATGACAAAAATAGTCAGGATTGACCCAATGTTTTCGTTTTCCCTGTGAGTTTCGCGCATATCTATCTATCTATCTCTATCTATATATATATATATATATATATATATATATATATATATATATATATATATATATACTTATATATATTTCATGTATATATGTACAAACGCAAACACGCACACACATATATATATGTATATATATATTTATATATATATATATATATATATATATATATATATATATATGTATATATATATATATATATATATATATATATATATATATATATATATATATAAATTACTATGTGTATGTGTACAAGGTTTAGATTTGAGGAATTTTAGGAAAGAGTAAAAAATGAGTAGAATTGCGTGAAATGGAATATTTATTTTAGGAGTTTTGAGCTAGTACATTTAGAAATCCTGCGACATCGACGCACTGTGTAGAAACAAATGGAGTATTATATTAATGTAGAAAATTCCACCCTTTTCATGTGGTTAGGTTAGATTGCTCTCAGGTGGGGGGTTTAAAAGCCCTGAAATACATTTGAATATTATATTTTCTTAATTAAATATGAGGTGTCAGGTAAAATAGAAAGGAGAGTAGCTTATATATTCAATTTTAAGAGTGAAGTATCATATACTTACGAAACCTTTAATTTTCATAAAGGTCGTACCCTAAATGATTTACATCCATTTTCAATACATATTTCAGTTTAGATTGCATTTTCTTTAATCATAATCGTGTAACGTACAGTAAAAAGATCATATTCGTATTATATGACTTCATGACATCATTTGGGGATTAAAAAGAATACTTTGGAAGTAATATGGTTTGTTATTATAAAAAGGAGAGTTCAAACGATGTGTTGGGAATAAAGTTTTAATGGACTCCCTTATCGACTATATAGTTAAATTTCTGATTGTCAGCCTAAGCGAAAATCGGCATTATTCGAAATTTATGCTCTTGTAAAACTTAGGAATAGATTTTACATCTGATTTTTATACAGTTTATTTCATCTTTTAAGAAATTTGCTGGTCTTTTAAATACTTGTAATTGCTATTATATCATTCATTGAGAGCCCTAACGTGGAATCTTATGGTTACCTAGCGTACTTGTATCAAATTCAAATTTTGACTGGATTTCAAGGGATTCTCATTTAGGACTACAGGGCTTTTTTTTTTTTTTCATTTACAAGCCTCATTCAGCACACTATTTTGTGCCGAGACATTTTAATGTAAATCTCCTGGATAAGGCGATTCCTAGCAATTTAGTATTCCTCTGTTACTGGTAACTAGGAAGGTATTTTATATACTAAAAAGGAAACAAAATCATAAAGATTTCAGTCTAATGGTTTTTTACTTATCGAGAGAGAGAGAGAGAGAGAGAGAGAGAGAGAGAGAGAGAGAGAGAGAGAGAGAGAGAGAGAGAGAGAGAGAGAGCCCTGATTCGAGTATATTAAAGACTCGCTATGTGTCTATAACATCTTCCCTTTTGTTTACTTTAATTTCACTGTATTATGTTAAGGTCTCACACACCGTTGTAGTGTAGTATTTATGCATTTTTTTTTTCGAGAATGCAGTTGCATTTGCCTACTTTGACCCACTTTTAGTATCATGCACTGAAGTCACCAATTTCCGGCTGTACCTTGCTGCAAGTTTTTTTTCTCTTAATAGACAATGCTATTAGACTTTCTTTTTGCCATGTTCAATTTGAAAGTTAGCAGACCTTTGTACTAGGTTTCATTTCCTTATATATACAGTACATTCATATAATTTGCGTGAATTTACACTTTAATAGCCTTTCATGTCTGCATACATCCTCTTTTGCATTGCTTGGATTTAATTTTGTTTGTAAACTCAAATCTCTACAAATGAATGTTTGTAAATTGTTAAGTAGTAACCTCTCAAACTGAGAAATTTATAATTTACCAATAGTACGCTTTATATTTATAGATGTTAAACTACTGCTTAAACAAATTGTAAAGATTACAAGACTTCTTGAACTTTGTGTAGGGGGAAAAAAAAAGTTGGAAGAAGAGGGCTTTATGTTCAGGCTATTCCCCTAAGTATGTAACGGTTAGTATACTATTACCTGGTGCAAGCAGGAACACACGGAGGCACTGTACTAGTACTCATTTCCAATTGAGACTTAAGTATAATTCTCTTCGGCTCGAATACTTGATTACATACACACAAATACTATAACTTAAAAAAAATATGTAGTATTGCCTATATTTTTTCGAGTTGGAATTTGATATTTTTGTTGCAATTGTAGTTTTACCCAAATTTGTCTAATACCGTGTTTGACCATTAAAATTATAGTCTTTTTGGTTTTGTATGTGAATCTCCTTGTACTTTACACAACCTCATAAGTGAAAAGTAAATAGATTCACTTCAAAGGTTTTTCTGAGTTTAAGGTTTGACGGTCAAATTACAAAAGAAGCGTATTTTTTGCCTTGTCGAAAATCTTGAAAAACTCGTTACAGATAAGGATAATTTAAGCTACTTAATTAATTATTGATAAATCCCGTACAGCCATTTAAACTAAAGGCTTTCCCTAATATGGGGTCTTTATATTTTCAAGTTTTCAGTTGTTAGATAAAAATCAATTGAAAAATGACATGTAACATATTTTGCATTCATTCCGAACATGGATAGGTAGACTCTACCGAAGGTATTGTTATTATTGATATTACTGTATTATTGCTTTAGTGGTGGTTTTGAATTGTATTCACCTGGAAAAAATAATCACTCTTGCCACTAAACCATTTTTGGCGAAGTCATTGCGTAGGGTCAAATCGCACTGTCGAAAAGTTGATGCGAGTTGCAGACCAAAAAGGGTAACCCTTTCCTGATTGATTTTGTCATCAGGGTTCCCGTAAGAGTTGCCTACTGATACGACCCTTTCTTTTTTGTCATACAATCTGGATATTTCCTCTCGTTTAGACATTTTAAAGAGACGAATCAAGGGACTTCTGTTCTTCAAGGCATTTCTCTCCTTTCCCACAAATAAAGAGAAGCATTCTGTTTAGTGAATAATTCGACACTAAGGCTCGTGTCATATGCTGTAGCAAGGGCTACTAATAGCGGAATTTTATTGACTTGGTGACTTTCTCCCTCTCTCTCTCTCTCTCTCTCTCTCTCTCTCTCTCTCTCTCTCTCTCTCTCTCTCTCTCTCTCTCTCTCACACACACATACTACGTAAACTCATCCATTGTTGGTACTGTTATCACCTGAGTACTATCGTTATTCTCCCTATTGAGTCAATCATTCCTGTCACAGTTTGCCAAGGGACCGGGCACTTTCCGGTAAAGTGAATGTTTTGATATGTTTAAAAATACGAGCGTCCCGTGGTTAACTAAAAGTGCCCAGTCAGTAATGTTTTTGAGAAAAAATATTTCTGTTTTTCTGGCTGCATTCTTTTCTAATAAAAATCTTCAGTTACCTTAATATCAGTTAGTATTTAATTTCGAAAGTGATAAGAAAATTGTAGTGGTATTGATGCTTATTTGGATCGCTATAGAAAATATTGTTAATTAGTGCTGTCGTATTCCATTATGATATGAATATAGTTTTCCTTTGATATTTTGTGATCATTATTTTAATAGTATATTCTACGTTAAAGTTACTTTGGTATTTTATATTCTATTTAGCTTTCCTCATAAAATTATTTGAAAAAATGCCACTTTTATATTTTCGATACATTTGGCGTAAATCCAACCAGTTTCGTCTGTCCAATATTCAGGTAAAGGGAACCCGTGGGTTTATTGATACATTATCATACATTATATCAGGGCAGATGATCATAAAAAAAGTGATGGACCATGAATTCACAAAAGAGATCTTTTATCACCGTCCAAGTAACGAAATTTAGTGAATGGATAATGTATCATCTTTTTCATAATTATAGTTTTTATTTTTTCACCTGATCGATTATTAATTAGTATCATATAATCTCTCACGCATATCATTATATCATTTCTTATAGGATTTGGTTTTGTATGTCATTTCAGATTCTTTTGGGTCAGAGCTACAGTATTTTGTTCGGTTGCTGTAGATACTCTTATTGTAGGCTGGCTCTGGTACAGCAATGTCCCGTGTCTGCTCTCGCTATTTAGTTCTACAGAATCTTATGGTTCATGAAAATTTTTCCTTTTCTTTGTATTTGTAGATGGTTTCATCGACTGTCATCTCACTTTAGTTCTACAGCATCTGAAGCTTTATATAATTCAATGCATTTTGGTGCAACAATATTTCTCTTCTTTTTGTGTGTATGGTTTCATATCAGCAGTAGAGGTTGTTATGCTTTAGTTGATGCTTTTACCTGAGAGCACCTGGAAAAAAGTACAAGTTTCAAGAAAAAAATGTAAAAGATAGAGAAAACGTGCGCGCACACTACCTTAGTAGACGTGTGTATTATTTTCTATATACATCAGATTTTAAAGAAATAATCTAGGCAATTTTTTTTTATTCAAATATGGGAGAAATTATTAGCAATAATCTTTTGATGATTATGAAGTACATTTCTTAAGAGCTTAAATACTCGTAGTTATGAATAGTAATAGTATCATTTATATGTAATATTATTTTATAAGTTATTGTTATGTAGTTGCTCAGTCACATATATACATATACAATATATCAAATACGTAAATGAAGGGTGATTTTTACTGAATCTACCACGACGCATAAAAACTTATATAATGTAGAGCTGAATTATTGACCTCATGTGAAGGGACCCACCATTCAGAAATTGAATTATATCTTAGTAATAATGAGTTTCATTTTTAAAGTGTTTTTATTAAATGAAAGGGAACAATTTTAACATCCTACGAAATTGGGTAAATACAAAGTTCTTTTATTACAATGATCCTTACGAATATTTTAGGACCTAATTTTTCTGTTGTTAATGTGACCAGAAATTGGATATTTAGAGGAAACATCTCTGGAAGTTCAGTTAGGACCGTCCTTAGGAAGGCAGATGAAAGTTTAAGTTTCCCTTCGACTTCTCTGATATCAATGTTCTCTTCGACATCCCTGATATTTCAAATAATATCTCCTTGATTGGTCTTGAACTGTTCTTAAGAAGAGTGTGTTTTAATAATTGCCTAAGCTTAAGGTAATTTTATGTTTGAATTGCTTAAACTAAATGCAATGTTTTAAGAACTGTAAGATCACTGTATAGTCACTCTGTTTAACTACTCAGTAGCCTGAGCTTCAACTGAACTTTCTGTTAGGAAATGAAGTGTTACTAAATCATTTGATAGATACCAACTGTATAATTTAGACCCCTGCTATGTCTGTAGCACCATATAAACGTCTTCCACATTTCTTTTATAGAAAATAATTCTTCTTCACCCAAGGGGTTACTAAACTAATTGTTCAGTGGCCACTTTCCTCTTGGTAAGGGTAGAAAGGACTCTTTAGCTATGGTAAGCAACTCTTCTAGGAGAAGGACACTCCAAAATCAAACCATTCTTTAGTCTTGGGTAGTGCCATAGACTCTGTACCATGGTCTCCCGCTGTCTTGGGTTGGAGTTCTCTTGCTTGAAGGTACACTCGGACACACTATTCTCTCTTGATTTCTCTTCCTTTTGTTTTGTTAAGATTCTTATAGTTTATATAGGAGTTATTTATTTTAATGTTACGGTTCTTCTGTCTGGACTATTTTCCCTGTTAGAACCCCTGGGCTTATAGTATTCTGCTTTTCCTGTTAGAACCCCTGGGCTTATAGTATTCTGCTTTTCCTGTTAGAACCCCTGGGCTTATAGTATTCTGCTTTTCCAATTAGGGTTGTAGCTTAGCATTTAATAATAATAATAATAATAGTAATAAAAAACGGTAACTTTTTTAATTTCTTACGATTTAGTAAAGGCGAGTTTGGATCGAGATGTAAATTATAGGATTAAGTAATTTGTTAAGTGAAACTACAGCTTGATATCGCATTATATGCGCAAAGTGATAAATTTGTAAGAATTCTATTTTATATTTTTTATAATAGATTTATATATTTGTAAGCCATCCGTATTATTTAATATTTTTTTTTGTATAAATGTTTCCATCTAAAGTCTCGTTGTATCCAATAATTCCCCCTTATTTGACCCAAAATACATTGGACATATAATTACCAAAATGAGGAAAAGGTAGCTGGAAACATGCTGACCGAAACATAACATACTTACACACATGAATACTGTATATATTTGTTTCATTTATTTCTTTTATAGTTGCAGGATTCTTATTTTATCTCTAAATTTTCGAAAGAATAATATTAATTACCCAGAACCAAAACCAAAGGTATTGATAAAGAACTAAGATATGCCTAATATGAAGAAAATAATGATGTGAGCAATATATATTATAAGGAAATAGATACAAAAGCCATAGACTTCTATTACTCTTAAAATTAGTTAAGTTGATTTTTTATTATTAAAATATTATAGAATGTTGAACGAATAGATTGCATAGTAGCTGGAAGGAAATAATTGTAATCTCTTCGATTCCTTAGCGTTATGTTCTTGGCATATTTCTTTCAATATTATTTACCCATATTTGGTTTGCTTTTAAAAACATGCTTCTCGTTTTTGCAGTAGATCATAGTCCATTTTAGCATTCTTCTTATTATGTGAGTGCAGAACAGTAATAAATGAATATATAGCAGAGATGTAGCTAAAATTAGGGCATGTTGCAAATTATGGCGAATGAAGTTATAAATAGATCCAAGAATTTGGAGCCCCCTCCCAAGGTTATTTTCATTGGCTGTGTAGCTTTGATTAAATACAACCCGTCTAAAACAGTTTATACTTTTTTTTTTTTATTGCAAATTCACATTCGAGGTACTTATTCGGCATGTTTCTTCTTCAGCTGCACAAAATTTATATATTGAAAGAGACTTTTTTTTAGGTTTTTAGACCTGTCTATCATAAGTAAATGTTTGAGTACTGTTTATTCTACTGTTTTGAATAAAGTTTTTCTGTCTGCTGTTCAGGAACTTCCTCATTTCGAATTGTTGGATAAATGTTTAAAATTGCTGAATTTCGTCGCAGATCTGATAACCGTTATTCAATTGGTTAATTGTTGGGCTTCATAAGATTTTCAAAACTGATAATTTGGATTCATATCTTCCCGGACGGACTATATTATCCACTGCATTGTACTGTATATGTTTTTAATTCTAGAATACATTCCATTATTTTAAGATGTTTAGTATCCTAGAAATATGGTTTCTGCTGTGACCAAATCGTGGAAACCAGAAGTTCAGAAGTTCAAGCTTGGTACAAAATCCTTTTTGTTGAGAAAGGTGACAAATGTCTCGTTTCACAATATATCTGTTTCTGTTGTATTTTATCTCGTTTCTATTTATTTTGTCTTAAATTTTGATATTTCTCTAATAGATATTCTTTACTTCGTAAGTTTCTTATCTGTTGGGCTTGTAGTATTGTGAACTACTACTACTACTACTACTACTACTACTACTACTACTACTACTACTACTACTACTAATTTTGTATACCTTTGTACTTGTAACCTAAGATATAACTTCAGTACTAAGGTCACCTTCATTGTGTTGTGACACCGCACTAGCTGTGGGAAGGGGTAAGATAGAAGAGATAATATGGTTTTGTTTAAGCACATATTTTTGTAATTCTGCTCTGTAGTCGATATGCCTTCCTAGTGTCAAAAACACACACACAGAACATTGATTTATATGCAAGAATAATATTATTTTCGGTACCGTAATATTATTCTGGATATTCGTAACACGAACTATGTGTTTATGTTAGTCAAGTAATGTCTGTTGTGTATTCATTCCCCTCTCAATAATCCTAAAATGACCTCACCGTATAGCGTGATAGTTCCCTGCACCTCTCCCAGCGAATTTTTCGCTGTGCATTTGTAAGCTGTGAAGTCCTCTGGTTCGAGCGTTTTGATGGTCAGTTTCATGTTTAGGGTGTATTCGTTGATGATTAACTCCTCGTTGATGTACTTTCTGCTGTTGACAATCTGTGGACCTGTTGGAGGGGTCATCTTGTTATTAAATTAGATAATAGAGTGAAATTACATTTAGATTTGTTGGATAAACTATCTTATAATTTAGTTGGTCATTAACAAAAGAATGATATTAAAAACAAAAAAAAATTATTTATTAAATTCAAATGTTTTCTTGTGGAAATTTAGCTTGGTTTTATGGAATATTTTATTTTGGCGTATCTTGTTGGAGGAACAGGAGTTCAAGTCTCAATGTTTTAGGCTTGGATGTATATTTTCAATATGTCCGCCTGTTTAAATTTTCTCCTGGGGCATTTCTCGTGAGATCTTCTATTTGGCTTTTTCATATTATTATTGTCTTTTTTTTTATTTTAGTGCAATTAAAACAGATCATGCTTATCATGTATATGTTAATATAATTACGTATGAAAGTCCAGTTGCCTTTCGTATGTTAGTTGATATTTATTCTAGAATAGGCAATATTTTGAAGTTTACAATGTAATTAT
>NC_090727.1:136992976-137015476 GCF_036898095.1 Palaemon carinicauda | reverse complement strand
TGTTTGGAAATTAAGACTACAGTCCTTCAATCTGTTCATGTTGGGATGTTTGATCATGACTTGGTTTCATTATTAATTAAGAATGAGCAGCGTGTCCATAGTGTTTGTTCCTTTCCTAAGATATATATTGAATATTTAGCAGATTGAAATGGCATTTCGGGTGATCATCTGTAATAAAATTAGTCACCATTGTATATAGAGATTGAGCCTACTGTACTTTTCACTGGAAATCTGGTCATAATAATAGATAAATGTATTCCTTCTCGTGTGTTAAAATTCCGAATTGATGATTGCTGACTATTATTTGGAGAAACAGAAAGCTTTTCATCTTTGGAGAAGTAATAAATTAGGATTGATTTGTAATGAATATACCCAGCTAAGAGCTTCTACCCAGAGAGTATGTTTTAAGTGAAAAGGAATACAGACGGTAAAAGAAACCCTTTCAGGTACAGCCCAGAAACAAATGGTGGGCTACCCTCAAATCATAACCTTTTGGTGTCGACTGAACAGTTCCTCCTTGCTAATACAGTACCAGATGGTACTATCAATCGCTGTCCAAAGTCAATCATTTTGGTTGACATTTTTGACAGTTAGAAGAGTTGTTAGAAATTCTATCTTTCTTATTTCTTTTCTTTTTTCGAAACTAAACTAAACGTTTCAGTCCCGTGCTTACGGAGGCGTAGAACCAAAATGTATTTGACTTTTAATTTCTAAACAAAGACAGTCGAAATCTTAGTTCCTAAGTTGTCGATTAATATTTGCAAGTTAACACGTGCTGGAGAATTGGTATTGTTACTCTATCAGGTAAACGTGTTTGTAATATTATTATTATTATTATTTGCTAAGCTACAACCCTAGCTGGAAAAGCAAAATGCTATAAGCCCAGGGGCCCCAACAGGGAAAATAGCCCAGTAAGGAAAGGAAAGAAGGAAAAATAAAATATTTTAAGAAGAGTAACATTAAAATAAATATTTCCTATATAAACTATGAAAACTTTAACAAAACAAGAGGAAGAGAAATTAAATAGAATAGTGTGCCTGATTGTACCCTCAAGCAAGAGAACTCTAACCCAAGACAGTGGAAGACCATGGTACAGAGGCTATGGCACTACCCAAGACTAGAGAACAATGGTTTGATTTTGGAGTGTCCTTCTCCTAGAAGAGCTGCTTACCATAGCTAAAGAGTCTCTTCTACCCTTACTAAGAGGAAAGTAGCCACAGAACAAATACAGTGCAGTAGTTAACCCCTTGAGCGAAGAAGAATTGTTTAGTAACCTCAGAGTTGTCAGGTGTGTGAGGACAGAGGAGAATCTGTTAAGAATAGGCCAGACTATTCGGCGTATGTGTAGGCAAAGAGAAAGAATCGTAACCAAAGAGAAGGATCCAACGTAGTACTGTCTGGCCAGTCAAAGGACCCCATAACTCTCTGGCGGTAGTATTTCAACGGGCGGCTGGTGCCTTGGCCAACCTACTACCTCATAATAGCCAAAGTCCTGCTGATTACTTCCCAGTTTCCATAACTCCATATCTAGAGTTTCTGAATGTTTTTTGGCCAAAGGTTTAAATTAGTAAGTTGAAGGTAATCAACTGCTCCATGTTTTAGTTTGATGTTTTTTAAATTCCCGCGATACTTTACAGAAATCTATTGATTATGATGAGGTTCGTAAGGTTGTTCTTTGTTTTAATGCTGCCTTTGGCCGTGTTTATCATATGGCCTTTATTTTCAAAGTTGAACCGGCAAGTCTTTTCAAAACATCATTATAGAATTTGATTGCAAAAGTAGCTGTTGATGGTCACCCTAATGATTGTATGGATATAATATCTTATATTCCTTAGGGCAATGTTCTCGGCTTGCCTTATATACAGATGGTGCTACTCTCTTTGCACCTATTTCATCTCAATGTAGACCTTTGTTTGCCGAGTCCCTTAATAGAGATCCAGTCAAAGTTAGTGCATGATGGTGTTTATGGGGGAGGAAGTTGAGACCTAACAAAACTCAAAGTAATGTACAATTGCAATTAGGCCAAGAGCAATTGGTTCTTAACATCCAGATCTATTAATTGACAATACCTATTTAACAACATTAATTCTCATAGCTTTGGTTCATTTTTGAAGAACAAATCTGGTCTGTTTCTTCTTGAAGTTCACAAAATTTGGCAAGTAGAGAAAGTTTTAAGTTTTTATGATAATCAAGCTCTCCTGAAGAAATGTTTTAATTCTTTCATTCTACCATATTTTTAGTATTGTTCTCTGTTCTGGTCTTCAACTGCTGACTCTCATCTTAATTGGTTGGACAAAAACTAGCTGTTTATGAAATTTCTTATTCCTGATTAAGATATTGACTCTAGTACGTAAGTTACGTTCGTTCCTTGTGCAAGTTACGTAAGATTTTTCATAATTCTGATTATCCTTTGCATCCAGTTCTTTCCAGACAGTACCATCCTGTAATTAGTATGAGGTATTGCGGAACGATCTTCTTAATCTATCAGTTCAATGGGAGGAATTTTATAAGCTCTAACTTAATGAAAATGCTGTTTTGCTCATCATGTTGGCATAAGTTTCCTTTCATAGTTATTACATGAATATGACTGATATATATCAACTCTGTATATTATATATATATATATATATATATATATATATATATATATATATATATATATATATATATATATATATATATATATATATATATATATATATAATATATATATATATATATATATATATATATATATATATATATATATATATATATATATATATAATGTGTGTGTGTGCTTTTGTGTTTTGATAAGTATGTTTATGGTTGAAATTATTGGAAGACAGTGACGAACATTCATACCGACAGAAAGACCACAACTAGTTATTCCTTCAAGCATCTAGACTAACAATAATGTATAATCGAGTGAGTGTACAAGAAACTGAGCAAATTGGGTCTAGTTAATTGTATAAAATGTATTACAAGTGAATATGCGTTATTTTAAGCATTTCAAAGTCATACAGTTTTCTTAAATATATTAATTATATAATATTTGGTTATTGGAAAAGTGTCAAAAGATTGTGTTTATGGATATTATTGAAAGAGTATATATAACAGTTCAACGGATTGTGCGTCTAAGGATGCATATGATTTCAGCTAATAAACAAGTCACGATAACTACACTATATATATATATATATATATATATATATATATATATATATATATATATATATATATATATATACTGTATACTGTATATACAGCATATAACTAAATGTATATAATTAGTTGTCGGAACTTTTAAATTTATTTGTTTGTGCACACAGTATATTATGTGTATATGATATATTTTTATAGATACAACATAATGTGTATATTTCTACCTCACTATGGTATTGAACCTTAGGCACCAGAAGCCCAAAGTAGTGTGAACCTGAGTGCGAACTACATTTCAGGATTTACCTGGTGAAGCTTATCTCTTGCATACCAACAAGTTAACTAGCTTCCAACCCCACCAAGTGACCGAAATGATAGAATGTAAGACAGGGGGTCCACTAGGTTAATCCTGTATTGCAGTTAGCACATATGATATTATTTCTTTCAGGGCCCTCTGGTGCCTTGTTTGATAGTAGTAAGTTGAAGAGACAGGGTTCGATCTACTTTTGAGGTAGTAACTTAAGTCTAGTGAACGCGATATTGTGTTGATTTCATTATTTTTATTATATATATATATATATATATATATATATATATATATATATATATATATATATACATATATGTATATATATATGTATATATATATATATGTATATATATATAATACATATATGTATATATAGTATGTATGTATATATATGTATATATATATATATGTGTGTGTATATATTTATATATATATATATATATATATATATATATATATATATATATATATATAATTTCGTTTACATATGTTTGAATAAATATATAACTAAGCTTGCAGCACTACTGAGTTTCAAGAACTTATTGAAAGCTTTGTTGACTTTTATGCGTAACGATCCTGACGTACAACTGTTTCCACTTCCAATAAGTACTAATCACTTAGTGAGTTGATTGCCTCCTCAGTACGAGATCTCTTGTCCTAAAGTAGCTTACACTGATCCTTTTAAGAATGTCAACCCAACAAATAGCCTCTTTAGAAGGACGATATTCGTGTGTGTATTTCAATTTGTTAATTTTATGGCCTTTTTTTTAGACGTAAGAATTTTCAATTTTAATTCTACAATAATTTTTAACAATTATTAAGAGGGTTAGACCCCTTTGTCCCACTTATCCTCTGTAATTAATGGAAAAATAGTTAAATCTTTAATGGAATGATGTTCCATTTATTTTCATGCAAATAACGGAATTTGTTAAAAAAACAGGGAAAATAATCATTTCCTCCACCATAAAGGCAAATTTCCTCTATTATAGTTAATGAACAGAAATAATAACAAAGCCAGGAAATCCTTATGTTCTTCTACTTTACCTTAGCTCCTTCCTTTCTTTAGACTTAGTCTAACCTCCCAAATTGTCTTTAGTTACACCTCGTTGCTGATTGGCATTCCTGGCTCCAGCACCTAATCGTCTGGTCTAATTTCATATAGTCAGGTAACGTCGCATTTGCTGGTATTTAATCTGATTGAAATCTAAAATGTCGCCATGAAGCATTGCTGTTCCTGCACTCTTCTCTCTTGCTGTCAAGCATCTTTTTAACCATTCATAATGCAACTGAATGGTCTCCCTGACCCAGGGCCCTTAAACTTGAATCGCGTGTATTACCCACCTGCATTTTCATAGGGTCTGTGTTGATCTGGCACATGTACTCCCCGGAGTCGTTGCGTTTGACGTCTTTAATCTTGAGTTCCCAGGTCTTGTGGTCGGAGTGGATAACGTTCATCCGGTTGTTGTGGGTGATGACTCGGTTGTGGATGGCCAGGATGGCTTTGGTGTCGGCCTTGATCCATGCGACCTGTGTGTGGGCGGGATGGAGGTTAGAGGGACCGAGGGATGTCCTCTGATGGGCGTGATGAGGGTGGAGAAAGTGAGAAATAGATTAAGGGAGAGATAGGGATAGAAAGAGACAGAAAAAGGCAAAGGGAAAAGAGGACATGATGGTGTTTTTGGTGAAGATGAGAATATTTAAAAAAAGAAAAAATAATAAAAAAAAAAACAATAAGGTCTAACTGAAATAACGCAAGCAATAATAAATTGCAGAAAAAATAAAATTTATCCTTGAACATATAAAGATCTGCTGTTCAAACCAAGCTAGAATTTTTATAATAAAAGGAAATTATAGTTTACTTCATAGTTGATATAAGGTTCTTATTTACAACATATGCTAGTTTTTTTATAACATTAACCTTGGGAACAAAGCAGTGAAAACCAAACTGAAAATCATAAACTATGCGAGATAAAACTAGTTGATGTAGTTTTTTGTAATATTTTTTATTTAATATGTTGATGTGTATGTTGTAGGCGAAGAATCTGGCATTGTTTATCGTTGTCTCTGATTTACGTTAATAATATATGGAGGAATCTCTCGCTTCCAATTTATGAATGAAATTTTTAGAGTTTACAATTTGAGGTCTGTCTCGAACATAAAATAAATGATGATGGTTTGCTGTTTTAAGCTAATTGAATACCCATCTCTGCTTCCCTATATCCTATATTTATATTGTGTGTGTGTGTGTGTTACCATCTGATTTTACCCCTCTGGGCGATTCTCTTCACCTGTCTGGCTCTATCCTAACTGCGTTCTAAACTAGTCGACTAACAACCAGGTACTTGATTCACTACTTGAGTCAAAAGAATCATACTATACTTGAAGAAACTAACCCAACCATCCTTTGTCGTCAACTACGAGAGTCGAACACGGGCCACACCGATTGTGACCTGAGCGCGCTTGCCCTTGAACTTTTTTTTTCCGAGACTTTCCGGCCAGACACAGGTTCTTTCACATCTGCAGCCCGCACTTCGCGTTGCACCACGATGCCAGGAAAGAGAGAGAGAGAGAGAGAGAGAGAGAGAGAGAGAGAGAGAGAGAGAGAGAGAGAGAGAGAGAGAGAGAAAGAGAGACGCATCCGTAACTGACGATAGGAAATCCATTTGGTCTAGTAGATATAAAAGGTTAGAGGAAGTGATTGGGGCCAGCGATTACGCGAAGTGTGTAGAGCCAAGATAAGGGGAAATGCTCGGCAGAAGCACCGGCACTAAATATGAGATTGGCCGCTTAGGAACTGGCCATCTTGGTGACCAACGCTGCCCTGCCCTCGGGCTTTGTGTTATTTAAAAACTGGCCGGCCATTTCTGTGCGTGTTATCTCTCTGACCGAATCTCCTCTGAGGTCTGCCCTTTTTTATATATATATATATTTTCAATATTAAGCTCTTTTATTAAATTGACTGAGGATGAATTTAGAGAGAAGGATGACCAACAGTTTAATATTTTTTATTTTTTTTACTCAGAATTGAGGATGAACCTATTTCAGAAAACTTCCAGAGTAGCTCCGCATTGAACCTTCTCTCTCTCTCTCTCTCTCTCTCTCCTCTCTCTCTCTCTCTCTCTCTCTCTCTCTCTCTCTCTCTCTCTCTCATACACACATTTAGCACAATTCATACATTTCTCTTACGTACTATCAAAGGTAAGGTATTGAGGCTTTTCAGTTCCAGTTGATTTTGGACTTAATTCATCCATCTCTTCACAGTTTCTCGTTTCTTCGTGGGGTTCCTTCTGTTGCCTTTAAACACTTTTGATGATTACTCTTTTTACCTCCAATCTCTCCACATGGAAGATTATATTATAACACAATGGAAATATCTTCACAATCAGTCAGTGAACATTGCCATTTTTTTTTTACCAGCATTACTAAGTTACTTATCACACGCTCAATCATTCCTACACCGCATATACCAAACAATCAATTCTTAACAACCTCAGCTTCTTTATTATTTTTTTGCCATTCACACATTTCATCCTTTATACATTCCAACCTAGGATTCCAAATTATGTTTGCGTACTCTTCCTTGATTCAACTATTTGATGATTAATGTCTTTTCTCAATCTTTCGTCATCTATACTTTTACTCCCAAACCCAAATCTTTAGCATTCCCTCACATTCCATAATAGCATTATTTTCTTTATTTCTCGGTCATCCTTTTGTCGTCATCGTCTTAAGCCACCTTCTCAGGCAGGGTTTTGTCTTTACAAACAATAGAATAATCTTACTAGGTTTTGCAACTTGTCTTCAATCCAGACCAGCAAATCTATTCCTGATATGTGTTCTTGGGTCCTGTAACTTTGCACCTACCTCTATTGATATTTCCTTTGAACTTAGATTTCAAAACTGCCGTTTTATTGCCCCAGATATAAATCCCATGCTAATTGTTATTACTATTTGATTATGTTTGTTTTATGTAGATTTTATTGTTATTTATGAAGGTTTGATGTCTGCCGATAGATTCTTTTCCTGTTTTGATGGAGTTAGGTTATGAACATATTTTGATCATATAATCCTGTGGCTTTAAAATAAAATTTATTAGTGCAGTGATGAAATCAAACATACAAATTATTCATAAATAAATTAGAAAATGAAATTAGATGAAAAACCATTGGTGATAAATACAATAATGATAATGGATGATTTTATGTATGATTCAACTGACATGGCTTTGCTTAGAGAGAGAGAGAGAGAGGAGAGAGAGAGAGAGAGAGAGAGAGAGAGAGAGAGAGAGAGGAGAGAGAGAGTTAAGTCAATAAGGACGAATAGTGCAAAATACTAGGCCTACAGAAATATCAAACGTTTACTACTAAGAAATGATAGGAGGAATATTAGCGAGAAAGACTGTACATGGGAGGGGGGGAGGAAAAACAGGTAAGGGGATTTCATACTTCATTTATCTCTCTCTCTCTCTCTCTCTCTCTCTCTCTCTCTCTCTCTCTCTCTCTCTCTCTCTCTCTCTCTCTCAAACTGATAACTGTGGGTTGTTGGGAAATGCAAGGTAAAGAGATTGATCGGTACTCTCTCCTCTCTCTCTCTCTCTCTCTCTCTCTCTCTCTCTCTCTCTCTCTCTCTCTCTCTCTCCTCACTGCAATAGAAGTTCTTAGTAGACCGATCACATAGCAAGGTGAGATATCTTGAAGGTTAAGGTTTTTTTTGGGGATAAAGAAAATAAAACAAGGACATGAAAACTGGGAGTAGTAATTATAGAAAAAAAGTACTATATAATATACAATAAAATACACACAGACAATAAGTAAGTGTTCATATATACACGTGTAAAGGGGGCGGAGGGGGAAGTGTCATCCCCCACTACCGATGTATATGAAGATGCTTGTGATATATCACATAATTTTATCTGGTTTCACTAGGGAAAATGGATTAAAACACTCAGACAAGATAAGAAATTCTATAATACATGAATGACACAGGAATAATAATAATAATAATAATAGTAATGATAATTAATAAAATATATATAAGATGTGAAGTATAATATAAACACGGGTTTACAGAGACGATTATCAAAAGCTGCCGCGACGAGTATTGGCGGCTTCTTGCGCGGGGTAGGGGAGGGAAGGGGGTCTTTTGGGGGCGTGGAGGGGGAATGGCGAGGGGGGTAAGAGAGTTGGGTTTGGTCGGTATTATTAAGAGATAGAAAGTTATTCAAGTGAGAAGAACTCTGGGTGGGTAGTGGCATGTTATTTGTGCCTGATCCACGTGAATGGTTGTGCTATATAGGGTTGCTTTTTTTTTTTTTTTTTTTTTTTTTTTTTTTTTTTTTTTTTTTTTCTCCCTAAGTGTGACATAAAATGTAGTGAGTGAAATGTTTTTCTGGTGGAAAAAAATTGTGTTGCACCAAGTCGAGGATAATAATTATAAGATTAACCCTTTTATTGCTATTGGTGAATTCAACAAAACGTCTGATGTAACAAAAATTTTCAAGATATTTCTTGGAAAACCCTCAAGTAAGACCTTTTTCCAATGAAATCCAACTTTCTATTGTTTGGGTGATTTTAAAAGTTTCCTTTTATAAATTTGGACTAGTTCACCAATGGCAGTGAAAAGGTTAATAGAAGATGGTCTGTTTCTATAAATGTATACATTTGATTCAGTCTTGTAATTTTGACCCAAGGTCTGTTTCATCATAGATAAAAGCCGTTTACCCTGTTTGAATGACCTTTATGAAGTAATGATCTTATCCATAGTACTTTCATGTCTGATTTTATTCAGAGATATGGTGGTTTTTAAGGAAAGATTGTGGAGGCGAAGATGATATATTGAAGTTACGCTCATTTTTTTTTCAAATTTGACAAAAAGCTTTGGGTAAATGGTCAAGGAATAAAAGTAAGACCTTGAACCTTAGCTAGATTATTTTGTTTCAAGTCGTTCTTTAGAGATTCTTCGTTTATTAATACACAATCCTTTGAAAAATAAGGTGATTGGTCCTCTCAATTTATTTGGTGTCCTTGTGTTGGTAATGTTCTGAATAATTAGAAGAAAATTTGAACTTGAGAGTTTTCTTGCTATAATGAATGCCTTAGTGCCATCGACAATATTTACTACAGAGAAGGAAAAATAACATGATGCAGTTTTTAGACGTTGGGAATAAATTTACATTTTTCATATATATATATATATATATATATATATATATATATATATATATGTATATATATATACAGTATTATATATATATGTATAATGTATATATTTATATATATATATCTATAAAACCAGGCAATAACTTATCATATTTGAATTTATATTTAATCCACTTTAAAAATAAAAAGTATTCTGTGTTTTCCTTTATGCACCTTAGGATAGGCTACTTAAGATTTTTTATCCCTGAGTACATATAGCATTTTACCGAAAGTGAAGAAATAGCTACTAATATCTGATATACCAAACATTTCTTAGAAAACTGAATGACTAGAACAAAGAAAGCTATGTTAAAGTGTCCAGTTAGAGAGAAAGGAAACAACGAATATCATACTTTGTTTGCTCTTTCTTGATTTGTTTTAGTTGTCATACCTCTTTTGAAATAAGTAGATATAAAGTTTGTGTTTAAATAAAGCTCTACATTAAACCATATATTGATTAAGAATATCTCTGGCAATGATGATAATGTAATATATAGTATTCCTTGTTCAGATTGTAACGTGTTGTATGTCGGCCAAATAAAAATAAGATCGGTCGCCAGGGGATCTGTTAACAATACTTTGGCCTTCAATTTTTTAAGAATGAAACATAAAACAGTTGGTTGAGGACAAGTACAGTAATCAATAGTTAATGACTATACCTGAAGAAATATTGACGAATCATATTTAATTGCCTGTACTCAATGTCTCATTTTAATCCTAGGCCCTGGTGTGTTATCCATTACTCCTGTATTATCCTATTTTCTAAAATCTGACTTATCTGGAATCCTAGACCCTGGTTTGTTTTCCATTACTCCTGTATTATCCTATTTTCTAAAATCTGACTTATCTGGAATCCTAGGCCCTGGTTGGTTTCCCATTACTCCTGTATTATCCTATTTTCTAAAATCTGACTTATCTGGAATCCTAGGCCCTGGTTGGTTTCCCATTACTCCTGTATTATCCTATTTTCTAAAATCTGACTTATCTGGAATCCTAGGCCCTGGTTGGTTTCCCATTACTCCTGTATTATCCTATTTTCTAAAATCTGACTTATCTGGAATCTTAGGCCCTGGTTGGTTTCCCATTACTCCTGTATTATCCTATTTTCTAAAATCTGACTTATCTGGAATCCTAGGCCCTGGTTGGTTTCCCATTACTCCTGTATTATCCTATTTTCTAAAATCTGACTTATCTGGAATCCTAGACCCTGGTTGGTTTCCCATTACTCCTGTATTATCCTATTTTCTAAAATCTGACTTATCTGGAATCCTAGACCCTGGTTTGTTTTCCATTACTCCTGTATTATCCTATTTTCTAAAATCTGACTTATCTGGAATCCTAGAGCCTGGTTTGTTTTCCATTACTCCTGTATTATCCTATTTTCTAAAATCTGACTTATCTGGAATCCTAGACCCTGGTGTGTTATCCATTACTCCTGTATTATCCTATTTTCTAAAATCTGACTTTTCTGGAATCTTAGGCCCTGGTTGGTTTCCCATTACTCCTGTATTATCCTATTTTCTAAAATCTGACTTATCTGGAATCCTAGGCCCTGGTTGGTTTCCCATTACTCCTGTATTATCCTATTTTGTAAAATCTGACTTATCTGGAATCTTAGGCCCTGGTTGGTTTCCCATTACTCCTGTATTATCCTATTTTCTAAAATCTGACTTATCTGGAATCCTAGGCCCTGGTTTGTTCTCCATTACTCCTGTATTATCCTATTTTCTAAAATCTGACTTATCTGGAATCTTAGGCCCTGGTTGGTTTCCCATTACTCCTGTATTATCCTATTTTCTAAAATCTGACTTATCTGGAATCCTAGGCCCTGGTTGGTTTCCCATTACTCCTGTATTATCCTATTTTCTAAAATCTGACTTATCTGGAATCCTAGGCCCTGGTTGGTTTCCCATTACTCCTGTATTATCCTATTTTCTAAAATCTGACTTTTCTGGAATCTTAGGCCCTGGTTGGTTCTCCATTACTCCTGTATTATCCTATTTTCTAAAATCTGACTTTTCTGGAATCCTAGGCCCTGGTTTGTTCTCCATTACTCCTGTATTATCCTATTTTCTAAAATCTGACTTTTCTGGAATCCTAGGCCCTGGTTTGTTTCCCATTACTCCTGTATTATCCTATTTTCTAAAATCTGACGTATCTGGAATCCTAGGCCCTGGTTGGTTTCCCATTACTCCTGTATTATCCTATTTTCTAAAATCTGACGTATCTGGAATCCTAGGCCCTGGTTGGTTTCCCATTACTCCTGTATTATCCTATTTTCTAAAATCTGACGTATCTGGAATCCTAGGCCCTGGTTGGTTTCCCATTACTCCTGTATTATCCTATTTTCTAAAATCTGACTTATCTGGAATCTTAGGCCCTGGTTGGTTTCCCATTACTCCTGTATTATCCTATTTTCTAAAATCTGACTTATCTGGAATCCTAGGCCTTTGTTTGTTTTCCATTACTCCTGTATTATCCCATTTTCTAAAATCTGACTTATCTGGAATCTTAGTCCCTGGTTGGTTTCCCATTACTCCTGTATTATCCTATTTTCTAAAATCTGACTTATCTGGAATCCTAGGCCTTTGTTGGTTTCCCCATTACTCCTGTATTATCCTATTTTCTAAAATCGGACTTATCTGGAATCTTAGGCCCTGGTTGGTTTCCCATTACTCCTGTATTATCCTATTTTCTAAAATCGGACTTATCTGGAATCCTAGGCCCTGGTTTGTTTTCCATTACTCCTGTATTATCCTATTTTCTAAAATCTGACTTATCTGGAATCTTAGGCCCTGGTTGGTTTCCCATTACTCCTGTATTATCCTATTTTCTAAAATCTGACTTATCTGGAATCTTAGGCCCTGGTTGGTTTCCCATTACTCCTGTATTATCCTATTTTCTAAAATCGGACTTATCTGGAATCCTAGGCCCTGGTTGGTTTCCCATTACTCCTGTATTATCCTATTTTCTAAAATCGGACCTATCTGGAATCCTAGGCCTTTGTTTGTTTTCCATTACTCCTGTATTATCCTATTTTCTAAAATCGGACTTATCTGGAATCTTAGGCCCTGGTTGGTTTCCCATTACTCCTGTATTATCCTATTTTCTAAAATCTGACTTTTCTGGAATCTTAGGCCCTGGTTGGTTTCCCATTACTCCTGTATTATCCTATTTTCTAAAATCTGACTTATCTGGAATCCTAGGCCTTTGTTTGTTTTCCATTACTCCTGTATTATCCTATTTTCTAAAATCTGACTTATCTGGAATCTTAGGCCCTGGTTGGTTTCCCATTACTCCTGTATTATCCTATTTTCTAAAATCTGACTTATCTGGAATCCTAGGCCTTTGTTTGTTTTCCATTACTCCTGTATTATCCTATTTTCTAAAATCGGACTTATCTGGAATCTTAGGCCCTGGTTGGTTTCCTATTACTCCTGTATTATCCTATTTTCTAAAATCGGACTTATCTGGAATCTTAGGCCCTGGTTGGTTTCCCATTACTCCTGTATTATCCTATTTTCTAAAATCTGACTTATCTGGAATCCTAGGCCTTTGTTTGTTTTCCATTACTCCTGTATTATCCTATTTTCTAAAATCGGACTTATCTGGAATCTTAGGCCCTGGTTGGTTTCCCATTACTCCTGTATTATCCTATTTTCTAAAATCTGACTTATCTGGAATCCTAGGCCCTGGTTTGTTTCCCCATTACTCCTGTATTATCCTATTTTGTAAAATCTGACTTATCTGGAATCTTAGGCCCTGGTTGGTTTCCCATTACTCCTGTATTATCCTATTTTCTAAAATCTGACTTATCTGGAATCCTAGGCCTTTGTTTGTTTTCCATTACTCCTGTATTATCCTATTTTCAATATTAATCTTACCCGATGATCATGTAGCTGTCAACTCCGTTGCCCGACAGAAATCTACGGTCGGGATACGCCAGCGATCGCTATCCAGGTGGGGGTGTACTCAACAGCGCCATCTGTGGTCAGGTACTCAAGTACTTCTTGTCAACAAGAACTCAATTTTTCCTCTGTCGTGCCGCCGGCAAGACCTACTTGGATACGCTGTTGATTTTGGAGTCTTTTGTTCACGATTTGGTGATGTATTTGCTCTAAAGTTTAGCCTTCGCTGTTCAGGAAGCTTTATCCTTAGCTTAGCAAGCTTTTGGAATTAATTTGATTCATTGGTTAACGAACTTTGCTTTATTTTGGAATTCCCCCTTGACTACCTCTAAATTCAAGATGTCTGACCATTCCCAAGTTCCTAAATACAGGCAGTGTAGTGTTAGGACTTGTACTAGGCGTCTTCCGAAGGCCTCTATAGATCCTCACACCGTATGTTCCAATTGTAGGGGTAAATCCTGTCAATTGGAAGATCGATGTGGGGAATGTGCTGGGCTTTCGGAATTCGATTTTAACGAATTCCTCAGATATGCACGTAGGTTAGAGAAGGAGAGAGATAGGAGGAGTTCTTCTCGCTCTGTGGATTTTTCCTCTCCCCATGCCCCTCAACCTTTTCCTTCCCCTGTGGTGGTGACTCCCGAACCTGCTACGAGTGCTCAGCCTGCAATGGCTGATATGTTGCGTGCCATTCAGGCTCTCGGTGAGAAGGTGGAGTCGTTGATTAGTGACCGCAATCAGCTCTTGGCAGATGTCAGAGAGCTGAAAGCGAAGAGTGCAGTGGGAAGTGTTAGTGCTAGTGATGTGCATAGTGTCAGTGTCAGTGTTGCGCATGAGGGTACATCTGTGCGTGCCAGTCGTCCTCCCAGTCCGGGACCTCTTGCAAGCTCCCAAGCCCAGGGGAGAAGCAATGTCGAAGGACCAAAGGGTTCGGCAGGCCTTGATCGGCGCACGGATGTATCCTCAGTGGTTGCGGACGTATCTGTTAAGGATCGTCCCATCCACATACAGACGAATGAGCCCTTACATTTCTCGTCTGTGGAAGAAGTTTCCAGGAGGAAACGGTGGACCAAGGTCTCACGACCGCTCAAACGTAAGGTCCCTTCCGAGCTAGTCCAACGGCCCAGGTGTAGCCACTGGGTCAGTTCGGACTCGCCACAGTCATCTGATGACTGCACACCTCCCAAGAGAGGTAGAGTGGTCCCTCAACAGGCTACTGCTCCGTCTGTTGTTGCTCCAACCACAGTAGACCCTAAGTGGTCCATGCTGCAGACTATGCAGTCTCAGCTTGCGGCATTCATGCAGGAGTATCATGCCAAGAAGGTTAACACCTCTCCTGTTAACCTACAACCCGCAGAGGTTGTGCGCTCAGCAGATACTGCGGCTGCCTGCTCCCACACCCCACCTGTGAGAGCTCCTCCACCGATGCGCAGTCCTCCCTGCCAGACGCATGTTCTTGCTGCACCATCTGCTAACATGCGTGAGCTGCCGCATCAGGAGTTGCCGGGTTCCAGCACTATGCGGCATTCTCCTCAGCCCATGCAGCATGCTCTGCAGACCTTACAGCATGCTCCGCATACCATGCAGCATGAGCCGCATACCTTACAGCATGCTCTGCATACCATACCGCATGCTCCTCAGCCCACCGCAGACCCTCCCACACACCAGCCCTCTGCTTTTGTTGTTGCCAGCTCGCAGACTGTCCAGCAGAGGCATGATGTTGGATCCGCAGGTACGCATGCACCCGTTCTGCAGGATTCAGCCGTTCAGCTTGCTGCTCTGCCTTTGCCACTCACAACTCAACTTTCGGATGATGATGTATCGGATGATGAAGCTGCTCATCTGGATGAACCTCACTCTGATGTTGAAGGACACAAGTCTTCGCCACCCTCCTTAGACTTTCGCAAAGTCCTTGCTTTGTTCAGGGACTTGTATCCTGAGCATTTTGTGTCTGCAACCCCTCGTTCTCCTCCCTCCGAGTTTGCTCTGGGCATGCAGTCTGCTGCGCCTGCCTTCACCAAGCTTGTTCTCGCCAGATCATCTAGGAGAGCTTTGAGGGTTATGGGGGACTGGTTGCATTCCAAGAAGCAACTGGGAAGGACCTCTTTTGTGTTTCCTCCTCCCAAGCTGGCTTCTAAGTCGAGCGTCTGGTATGCCACGGGAGAGGAACCTGGCTTGGGGGTTCCTGCCTCTGCCCAGGCCGACTTCTCAAGTCTGGTTGACTCTCCCCGCAGGTTGGCTATGAGACGTTCGAAGATCTGCTGGTCCTTTTCCGATCTAGATCATATGTTGAAGGGAGTCTTTCGTGCCTTCGAGATATTCAACTTCCTTGATTGGTGTTTGGGAGCCTTAAGCAGGAAGACTTCCCCTTCAGATAAGGACTCGGCCATGCTGATCATGTCCAGCATGGACAAGGCAATTCGGGATGGGTCTGGTGAACTTGCGGCTTCATGTGTATCAGGAGTCCTCAAGAAGAGAGAACATCTTTGCTCCTTCTTATCTGCTGGTATCACTCCTTGCCAGAAGTCAGAGTTGTTGTTTGCTCCTCTCTCCAAGTGTCTGTTTCCGGAGGAGTTGATTAAGGGGATGGCTGCCTCACTTATCCAGAAGGATACTCATGATCTAATGGCTTCTTCTGCACGTAAGGCTAAAACCTTACCTTCCGTGCCTAGACCCTTCCGCCCTGCTGCAGTTGATACACCTGCTTCTAGGTTCATCCCGCCCTTTCGTGGCAGAACCTCCAGCAGAGGAGGTACCCGTGCAGACAGTCACCGTGGCAAGTCCAAGAAGGGTTCCAAGTCCGCAAAAGGAAAGTTTTGACTGCCTTCCTCTCCAGACAGCAGTAGGAGCCAGACTCAAGACCTTCTGGCAAGCTTGGGAGAGCAGAGGTGCAGACGCTCAGTCTGTGAAGTGGCTAAGGGAGGGATACAGAATTCCGTTCTGCCGCAATCCCCCTCTAGCTACATCTCCCATCAACCTCTCTCCCAACTACAAGGAGAAGGACAAGAGGCTAGCGTTGCAACAAGAGGTGTCGCTCTTGCTACAGAAGGAAGCAGTGGTCATAGTCCGGGATCGTCAATCCCCGGGCTTTTACAACCGTCTCTTCCTGGTAGCCAAGAAGACAGGAGGTTGGAGACCGGTGCTGGACGTCAGTGCTCTCAATGCTTTTGTCACCAAGCAGACGTTCACGATGGAGACGACGAAGTCGGTCCTAGCAGCGGTCAGGCAGGAGGACTGGATGGTCTCGTTAGACCTGAAAGACGCATACTTTCACGTCCCCATCCATCCAGACTCCCAACCTTTCCTAAGATTCGTCTTTGGAAAGGTTGTATACCAGTTCCAAGCCCTGTGCTTTGGCCTAAGCACGGCACCTCTTGTGTTTACGAGACTGATGAGGAATATTGCGAAATTCCTTCACTTGGCAGACATCAGAGCCTCCCTCTATTTAGACGACTGGCTTTTAAGAGCTCCCACAAGTCGTCGCTGTCTGGAGAATCTCAGATGGACTATGGATCTGACCAAGGAACTGGGCCTCCTGTTCAATTTAGAGAAGTCCCAGCTCGTCCCATCCCAGACCATTGTCTACCTGGGTATGGAGATTCAGAGTCGAGCTTTTCGGGCTTTTCCGTCGGCCCCAAGGATCAACCAAGCCCTAGAATGCATCCAGAGCATGCTGAGAAGAAACCGATGCTCAGTCAGGCAGTGGATGAGTCTAACAGGGACACTTTCATCGCTGGCCCTGTTCATCGAGTTAGGGAGACTCCACCTCCGCCCCCTTCAGTATCATCTAGCTGCTCACTGGATAAAGGACATGACGCTAGAGACGGTCTCAGTTCCTGTTTCCGAAGAGATGAGGTCTACTCTAACGTGGTGGAAGAACAGCATTCTTCTCAAGGAAGGTCTACCTTTGGCTGTTCAGACCCCCGACCACCGTCTCTTCTCGGACGCATCAGACTCGGGCTGGGGTGCAACATTGGACGGACAGGAATGCTCGGGAACATGGAATCAGGAGCAAAGGACACTTCACATCAATTGCAAGGAGTTGTTGGCGGTTCATCTGGCCTTGATAAACTTCAAGTCCCTCCAGCTAAACAAGGTGGTGGAGGTGAACTCCGACAACACCACAGCCTTGGCTTACATCTCCAAGCAGGGAGGGACTCATTCGAGGAAGTTGTTCGAGATCGCAAGGGACCTCCTCATTTGGTCAAAAGATCGAAAGCTCACGCTGGTAACGAGGTTCATTCAGGGCGATATGAATGTCATGGCAGATCGCCTCAGCCGGAAGGGTCAGGTCATCCCCACAGAGTGGACCCTTCACAAGAATGTTTGCAGCAGACTTTGGGCCCTGTGGGGTCAGCCAACCATAGATCTGTTCGCTACCTCGATGACCAAGAGGCTCCCGTTGTATTGTTCTCCGATTCCAGACCCAGCAGCAGTTCACGTGGATAACATTCTGCTGGATTGGTCCCATCTCGACCTGTATGCATTCCCGCCGTTCAAGATTGTCAACAGGGTACTTCAGAAGTTCGCCTCTCACAAAGGGACACGGCTGACGTTGGTTGCTCCCCTCTGGCCCGCGAGAGAACGGTTCACAGAGGTACTGCAATGGCTGGTCGACGTTCCCAGGACTCTTCCTCTAAGAGTGGACCTTCTGCGTCAACCTCACGTAAAGAAGGTACACCCAAACCTCCACGCTCTTCGTCTGACTGCCTTCAGACTATCGAAAGACTCTCAAGAGCTAGAGGCTTTTCGAAGGAGGCAGCCAGAGCGATTGCCAGAGCAAGGAGGACATCCACTCTCAGAGTCTATCAGTCTAAATGGGAAGTCTTCCGAAGCTGGTGCAAGGCCAATGCAGTTTCCTCAACCAGTACCACTGTAACCCAGATTGCTGACTTCCTGTTACATCTAAGGAACGTAAGATCCCTATCAGCTCCTACGATCAAGGGTTACAGAAGTATGTTGGCAGCGGTTTTCCGCCACAGAGGCTTGGATCTTTCCACCAACAAAGATCTACAGGACCTCCTTAGGTCTTTTGAGACCTCAAAGGAACGTCGGTTGTCCACTCCAGGCTGGAATCTAGACGTGGTCCTAAGGTTCCTTATGTCATCAAGATTTGAACCGCTCCAATCAGCCTCTTTTAAGGACCTCACATTAAAAACTCTTTTCCTTGTGTGCTTAGCAACAGCTAAAAGAGTAAGTGAGATCCACGCCTTCAGCAGGAACATAGGTTTCACATCTGAAACGGCTACATGTTCCTTGCAGCTCGGTTTTTTGGCTAAAAACGAGCTTCCTTCACGTCCTTGGCCTAAGTCGTTCGAGATCCCAAGCCTGTCCAACTAGGTGGGGAACGAACTGGAGAGAGTACTTTGCCCAGTTAGAGCTCTTAGGTACTATCTAAGAAGGTCAAAACCTTTACGAGGACAATCAGAAGCCTTATGGTGTGCTATCAAGAAGCCTTCGCTACCAATGTCTAAGAACGCAGTTTCTTACTACATCAGGCTTCTGATTAGAGAAGCACATTCTCATCTGAAGGAAGAAGACCTTGCTTTGCTGAAGGTAAGGACACATGAAGTGAGAGCTGTGGCTACTTCAGTGGCTTTCAAACAGAACCGTTCTCTGCAGAGTGTTATGGATGCAACCTATTGGAGAAGCAAGTCAGTGTTCGCATCATTCTATCTCAAAGATGTCCAGTCTCTTTACGAGAACTGCTACACCCTGGGACCATTCGTAGCAGCGAGTGCAGTAGTAGGTGAGGGCTCAGCCACTACATTCCCATAATCCCATAACCTTTTTAACCTTTCTCTTGAATACTTTTTATTGTTGTTTTTGGGTTGTACGGTCGGCTAAGAAGCCTTCCGCATCCTGGTTGATTTGGCGGGTGGTCAATTCTTTCTTGAGAAGCGCCTAGGTTAGAGATTGTGATGAGGTCCTTTAGTATGGGTTGCAGCCCTTTATACTTCAGCACCTAAGAGTCGTTCAGCATCCTAAGAGGACCGCTACGCTCAGTAAGGAAGACGTACTTAATAAAGGCAGAGTAATGGTTCAAGTCGACTTCCTTACCAGGTACTTATTTATTTTATGTTTGTTATTTTGAATAACTAATAAAATGAAATACGGGATACTTAGCTTCTTTGTTAACATGTATGCTGGTCTCCACCCACCACCCTGGGTGTGAATCAGCTACATGATCATCGGGTAAGATTAATATTGAAAAATGTTATTTTCATTAGTAAAATAAATTTTTGAATATACTTACCCGATGATCATGAATTAAAGAACCCGCCCTTCCTCCCCATAGAGAACCAGTGGACCGAGGAGAAAATTGAGTTCTTGTTGACAAGAAGTACTTGAGTACCTGACCACAGATGGCGCTGTTGAGTACACCCCCACCTGGATAGCGATCGCTGGCGTATCCCGACCGTAGATTTCTGTCGGGCAACGGAGTTGACAGCTACATGATCATCGGGTAAGTATATTCAAAAATTTATTTTACTAAAGAAAATAACATTTTTCTAAAATCGGACTTATCTGGAATCTTATGCCCTGGTTGGTTTCCCATTACTCCTGTATTATCCTATTTTCTAAAATCTGACTTATCTGGAATCTTAGGCCCTGGTTGGTTTCCCATTACTCCTGTATTATCCTATTTTCTAAAATCTGACTTATCTGGAATCCTAGGCCCTGGTTGGTTTCCCATTACTCCTGTATTATCCTATTTTCTAAAATCTGACTTATCTGGAATCTTAGGCCCTGGTTTGTTTCCCATTACTCCTGTATTATCCTATTTTCTAAAATCTGACTTATCTGGAATCTTAGGCCTTTGTTTGTTTTCCATTACTCCTGTATTATCCTATTTTCTAAAATCTGACTTATCTGGAATCTTAGGCCCTGGTTGGTTTCCCATTACTCCTGTATTATCCTATTTTCTAAAATCTGACTTATCTGGAATCCTAGGCCCTTGTTTGTTTTCCATTACTCCTGTATTATCCTATTTTCTAAAATCTGACTTATCTGGAATCTTAGGCCCTGTTGGTTTCCCATTACTCCTGTATTATCCTATTTTCTAAAATCTGACTTATCTGGAATCCTAGGCCTTTGTTTGTTCTCCATTACTCCTGTATTATCCTATTTTCTAAAATCTGACTTATCTGGAATCCGAGGCCCTGGTTGGTTTCCCATTACTCCTGTATTATCCTATTTTCTAAAATCTGACTTATCTGGAATCCTAGGCCTTTGTTTGTTTTCCATTACTCCTGTATTATCCTATTTTCTAAAATCTGACTTATCTGGAATCCTAGGCCTTTGTTTGTTTTCCATTACTCCTGTATTATCCTATTTTCTAAAATCTGACTTATCTGGAATCCTAGGCCCTGGTTGGTTTCCCATTACTCCTGTATTATCCTATTTTCTAAAATCGGACTTATCTGGAATCTTAGGCCCTGGTTGGTTTCCCATTACTCCTGTATTATCCTATTTTCTAAAATCGGACTTATCTGGAATCTTAGGCCCTGGTTGGTTTCCCATTACTCCTGTATTATCCTATTTTCTAAAATCGGACTTATCTGGAATCTTAGGCCCTGGTTGGTTTCCCATTACTCCTGTATTATCCTATTTTCTAAAATCTGACTTATCTGGAATCTTAGGCCCTGGTTTGTTTCCCATTACTCCTGTATTATCCTATTTTCTAAAATCTGACTTTTCTGGAATCCTAGGCCCTGGTTTGTTCTCCATTACTCCTGTATTATCCTATTTTCTTAAATCTGACTTTTCTGGAATCCTAGGCCCTGGTTTGTTCTCCATTACTCCTGTATTATCCTATTTTCTAAAATCTGACTTTTCTGGAATCCTAGGCCCTGGTTTGTTCTCCATTACTCCTGTATTATCCTATTTTCTAAAATCTGACTTTTCTGGAATCCTAGGCCCTGGTTTGTTCTCCATTACTCCTGTATTATCCTATTTTCTAAAATCTGACTTTTCTGGAATCCTAGGCCCTGGTTTGTTCTCCATTACTCCTGTATTATCCTATTTTCTAAAATCTGACTTTTCTGGAATCCTAGGCCCTGGTTTGTTCTCCATTACTCCTGTATTATCCTATTTTCTAAAATCTGACTTTTCTGGAATCCTAGGCCCTGGTTTGTTCTCCATTACTCCTGTATTATCCTATTTTCTAAAATCTGACTTTTCTGGAATCCTAGGCCCTGGTTTGTTCTCCATTACTCCTGTATTATCCTATTTTCTAAAATCTGACTTTTCTGGAATCCTAGGCCCTGGTTTGTTCTCCATTACTCCTGTATTATCCTATTTTCTAAAATCTGACTTTTCTGGAATCCTAGGCCCTGGTTGGTTCTCCATTACTCCTGTATTATCCTATTTTCTAAAATCTGACTTTTCTGGAATCCTAGGCCCTGGTTGGTTTCCCATTACTCCTGTATTATCCTATTTTCTAAAATCTGACTTTTCTGGAATCCTAGGCCCTGGTTTGTTTCCCATTACTCCTGTATTATCCTATTTTCTAAAATCTGACTTATCTGGAATCCTAGGCCCTGGTTGGTTTCCCATTACTCCTGTATTATCCTATTTTCTAAAATCTGACTTTTCTGGAATCCTAGGCCCTGGTTTGTTCTCCATTACTCCTGTATTATCCTATTTTCTAAAATCTGACTTTTCTGGAATCCTAGGCCCTGGTTGGTTCTCCATTACTCCTGTATTATCCTATTTTCTAAAATCTGACTTTTCTGGAATCCTAGGCCCTGGTTGGTTCTCCATTACTCCTGTATTATCCTATTTTCTAAAATCTGACTTTTCTGGAATCCTAGGCCCTGGTTGGTTTCCCATTACTCCTGTATTATCCTATTTTCTAAAATCTGACTTATCTGGAATCCTAGGCCTTTGTTTGTTCTCCATTACTCCTGTATTATCCTATTTTCTAAAATCTGACTTTTCTGGA